>NC_081413.1:564872509-565172509 GCF_030272615.1 Cryptomeria japonica
AATTTGAAATCCAGAAAGGGGCAGGCCATTTGCCTTATATTGAACATCATATGAGGTAAATGGAAAGCATTCCTCTTGTGGATTTCCATGAGGAGGGTCTCATACATCAAATTGGTGTCTCGCTTGCTTCGTCTTTATCAGTATCAAATGCATAAATGTGGCATGAATTTTACAATTCTTCTCTGAATATAAAAAGTTGTTGGCTTGGTTGATTTTGTTTTGAATGTTGCTTGGATTGTGCAGTCTGTTTTCTTAATATTTTTTTGCACAATGCATTTGAAATGTTTTTGGTGGGAAATCAAAACTATAGCAACGTTTGAATTTCATTATCATATTGGCATAGACCATTTGAAATTGTGGTTTTATTTGTTTATTTTAAGTTGCAGATTGGTCTGTTTTAGTAATCATCAATGAGCAGCTTGTTCTTTTTCTAAGTATTTTTGGGTGGCTTTTACCCCTCTATTCCTCTTCACCATCCACAATAGTTTTCAACATGAAGAAGCTCAGATACTCATTCTTTTATATTCCTTTGCATCCTCCCATCTCTCACCAGCCTTGTGGCTCTGCTACTGATCATTTATTTCATTGATGTCCATAACAGGATGGCAGAGTATATGGTAATCTTATGATGTTAAGGATGAGCCTAAAATTTAGATGCATTGGAGTTGCAATGTATGCTATGTTGTTTGAGCCTCAAGTGGACAGTTTTGTAGAATATGTAGGGAGACATAGAACTTTAGATTTAGAAAGGTCACAAAAATAAATCATTTTCAAAATCTGAAGTTGGAGTGGAGGCAAGTTGATGTTTTCGATATTCAAAACAAAGTTGGTGGATGCTAAACACCTCAAATTCAAAAAGATAAGTTTGAAATATGTACAAATAAACAAGCATAAATAAATTTAATAAAAATACAAAACATATTTGACAAGACCGAAGATATAACTAAATCCTAATTATTGGCACTCCAAAGTTTTTGGAGTTTACAGTTGCACTGCTGCTTTGGGTTCCATTAGTCAAGGTTCCCACAATACATGCCAAAAAGGTAGCAAACTGATTCCGTTCTGTAGGCCAATCAATTTTTTCGTCTCTTCTGTTTTGTCACCCCTTCCTGTTTCTTCAGTCTGTGGAGTTTCTATTTCTTCAATGGTTGTTCATCCCTCGTATCATTAACCTCCTGTATGCTCTTCATAATTCTTTCTTTCCCTGGGCCTTATTAGCGCATAGGCATTTTGTTTTATCCATAATGGTTCTATTACTATATTCTTATTTGTATGTTGGTTTTCCTATTGTTCACCATTCTTTTATAACTATGTTTCTTGGTCACATACTCGTTTAGGAATTTTAGGACGTTAACTTAAGATGCTCATAAGTTTAGAATGGGGGAAGAGGCTAGTTAATAGTTATGTTTGCACAATTAATGAAAAATAATTGACATATTACCACCTATTTGGAACTGTTTTTGTTTTAGCAATTCTTTCTGTATAATTTTAGTATCATACATTAATATTATGCTCTTTTAGTATTGCTTTATCTTTTGAAAATATCATTAGTTCATTATTACTTAGCAAGACTTGTGCATCTCATGCTTTGTGCTCTTCTATATATCAGTTCTTTTCGTTGGATTGGTTTTTAACTTTTTATTATTAATGTCTATGCTGAGATGATTTATGCCAATCGTTGGGCCCATCTGAAACCCTTATAACTCGCTCCTCTAAAGCTTTGCACAGTTAGGGTTCTGTCTTTCCTAAAAAGCTGAAGTTCTGTTAGCAGATTTTATTGGTCAAATGTGTATATGGTTATTGATCTATAAAATGTTTGATCTTGCAGAACATGTGAAATATGTGGCTCAACTGCCCGCAATGTTGTGGGCCTCGAGGATGGCGAGGTTGTTGAACAGTGGAATGAAGGCAATGCTCCTACTCCATCAACCTCCGAGGAGAGAAACTCATGGCTGGGACATCGCTTTCTTAATTTCTTGCTGGCATGTGTTATTTTTGCATTCGTAATATCCTGGCTTTTCCGTTTTGGTATTCCTACTTGATTGCAGTGGAAAGTATTTCTTAGATTTCTCATATATAAGAACTGAATATTCTAAGGGCTTTATGGAGACATAGCTCTTCATTATATGTATTCTTGTATGTTGTGGCATTCAAAATGTGTGGAATAACTAAGGCTTAAATTCTTGCAAAATTGTATTTCTCATTGGAAAATAAAAAAGCTGAAACTTTTTGGATTTTCCAACCAAGAGCTCATCTCTAAAAGTCACTCTGTATCCCGCTCCAAATGCCAGTGTAGGCAGAACGGTAATTCAGATTCATGTACAGTTGCAAATATAATTCTCAACTTGAACCTACATGATATAGTTATGTTGAGTTTTCTCCTATTTTGCATCTATATTGATGGTTCTGATGTCCAGAAGATTACCTCTCCAAAATTTACCTCAGTAATGTGCATACTGTTTTTATGGCATGGGTTTAAGCAAGATGCTAATTTGTTGATATTGGCTACATGGCAGCAAAGCCATCAACAGGTCTCAGAAGTATGTTTAGACGACTGGGGTTCAGAGGCTTGCATATAACCGTTTATCAAAGTGATTTGCTCCCGGTCATGAAAAGCATCAATGTACTAAAAGAGGTGTGCTTTATCTTGTGGTTTTCTGGTAGAGTATCCAGATCTATTTTCATTTGTGTGTAATTGTCATCAGGGTTACAAGCGGTCTTCCTTCAACAGGTCTTCACCTTTACCGTTTAATTTCCAGATACATATGTTTGGTATGCACTGCTATTTCCTGTACTATTGTAGTTTAATTAAATATATTATATTTTAACTCAATAAATATTTGATTGCAATATGAGGTAAGCTAAAGCTTTTTTTGATTTACTGTTTATAATGTAGTAAGTACTTTTCTCCAACACCATGAAGACTAGAGTGCTTTTTAAATTGTTGCTTGATTTGTTTCATGTAGCGAAAGAAAATTAATGAGTTGCACTTCAGACTCCAGAGGACTAAATTATATTTTAGCTAGATTCTTAAATCTAGGATATGCAGGCGTAATAAAATTATTGACCATTCTAAGAATAGCAATTCAAATTAACAGGTTAGTGTACTCTTCATGATACGACTGTGAAGGTAATGTTCACAATGACTTTGAAGGTAATGATCACAAGACCACTCGTAGGAAAGCACAAAGAATTGCCTAAGTGATGTGAAAGGCACAGATTCTAATCCTTATTAATCTGAGTGCATCAAATTTTCATATACCAAGTATAGGGCTGCACCATAAATCTCTTCTTTCATAGCAATGCAAAAAGAACAATTTTGGATGATAGATCTAATCATTATAAATTTGCAGGTCTGTGCAATGTGTGCATAAAATTACTAGAAAATAAACTGAGAAGCCAAATGATATAAATCAAAGAGCATTCTTTGAAGTTTTAAAGCTGACATTCAGTATGCTTAGAGAGCATATTTTACCATACATTTTGCATTCTAAATTTTTAAGTCGGACATACTAAATACATAAAATCTTGCATATCTACCAAAGTAGATATGTCTAAAGATAAAATCTGGAGCCATGGAGACTACAGAAGTGCATCTTACAGCTTGGGAAGACTAGAAAAAATCAGATAGCGAGAAAACAATCTGAATTTTGAACCATATCCTGAAGGTGCCAAATCCTACATCATCAGTTAAAAGGTATTGACCATTCTGTTGTATAAACTCAAAGGCTTTTATTTGACTTATATTCTCCCAACAGGAAACCGAAGTTATAGCTAGGAAAACTAGGTATCTGAACTGAAAATCTGCAGTGTGGTCACCTTCCTAGGGGTAATCTGATACTACTATAGCCTCAAAATATTTTGTACCTAGAATCTGAAATTCTATAATATGGCTGATATTTATTTATTTATTTTGATTGTTGAAATCTTATAATAAGTGTGGATCTTCCACAACTGTTGCTGCTGTAAACGCATGAAATTTGAATTAAACAAAACTGTTCTAAAACAACAAAACATGGAACATGAAATCTGACATGGAAGTATCAAATATGCTGCTCTTTTTCTTTAAAATTTTATGAGACACATACAGATTATTTGGTCAATATGGACAAGAAGAATTCAAGTGAAACAATGAAGCTTCTCTATGTCATAGTTTACAGTTAAAGGTTCAAAATATTACATGAGACTCGCATTGGAAGATGCCATTAATGTGAGTGACAAAGCTTCCAAATGTTGTTTTTTGAATGAGGATGTGCAGGAACATGAGGATGAAGGGGAAGGTTAAGTATGGGAAGCCTTTCTAGGTGCAGAGGAGGATGTGAAGCTCATTGACCTTTCGTTTGAGGCTTCTTCCTTGCAAAATGATAGCAGATCTTTAGGGAAATGAAACAAGGTGGCTAGGTTTTCTTTGCCGTTGTTAGCTAAGGATTTTGACCTCTCCCTTGCACACTAACTTTTAATGGTTGCATGAATGCAAGTAACCTTAATCACTTGTGTGGCTCATATTGCAAAGCTTAGTAGTTTTAGAGGCAAAAATTGGTAGGTAGTGCCTTCCTCTTTGTAGGTTGTACAAGGTGATGCATTTTGGTATAAGAAGGATCACTCCAATGAGGACTTTAGAGCATCAAATTTTGCTTTGTACAATGTGAATGAAGCTTTAGGGTTTGTATAGGTGGTGACCTTGGGAAACATCCTTATTCCTCATGAGCCATATCTTCTAGAGTATGTCTTTTTGTTGGGAGAATGGATGCTCTTTAGATTAAATGATTTTCTATGTTGCTTATAGGTAGTTTTGCGGGTAAAGCCATAAAGGGACACAGGTTTAGCAAATGGATGGTAAAGGCATGGGCTTTTATCCCTCTTCCTACCTTGATTGCTTTTATTTTTTTTAACTCAACTTGATAGTTGATAAGGAAATTGATTGGCCTAAGGGGTATTAGTTTCATGGTAGAGCAAGCGTTTTCCTCTACCCTTGGTAGCCCTTTTTGATCTAAAGAAGTGGCTTTCTTAGCAATTCCCTTTTGGTTTCAGCTCTATCACCTTTCCCTAGGTTGAAGATTGCAGTAATATTTTTATTGTGTAATCCAATAGGATCTTCATTAATTTTGATCTAGATCATGAAGGTAGGCACTGTAGCTTTGCTAGAGCTTGTGTGATTTTGGAACTTTCTAAACCAATTTGTTATTTAATGTAGAGTTCTTTGTTGGAAGGTCCTTGGTTGCAATATTTAGATGTAAAGGTTTTTCTTTTAGATGCTTCCATTGCAATCTCTTGAGACATCAACAAACATATGTTCTTTTGGTAAAAAGAGTTGGGGTTTTTCTATGAAATGGGTTTTTGGAAATGGAAATCCCACTGATGATTTCTTTTTGAGAAAGGATGGATTTTGTTTTTTTCAGCCAAAGGCTCCTTGGTAGTTTGAATGAAAACAAAGATTTGCCCAATGAAAGGGAGGAATGATATTCATTGAAGACAAGGTTGTAGCAAGTGATAATGTGTTGTCTTTAAAAGTTAGAAAAGAACCAATGAATCTTTGGATGTGTGAAAGTGGAATTAAACCCACTGTCAATGAGGGTACAATTAGGGATTAAGAGGATGATCCAAATCCCATTTGAAGGGGATCCAAAAGGGAAGGTGAATACTCTTGGAGCTCTCTAGATGGAAATGCAAAAAAGGGCAAAAAAATCTAAGGTAGAGAAGCTTTAAGATAAAGCTGAAGAGAAGATTGGTGATGGTTAACAATGGTCTTTGAAGGGCCTCATTTTGTGGCATGGGAGGTTTGTGAGGGCTTGGGTGATTATTATCCTATATATTTGTCCATTTTGGCATCTTGTAATTTTTCATGTAGCCATTGGCCTTGTTATATGGAATGATGCTTAAGTAGTCCTTTTGTTTAGTGAGGCATATTCATAAGTACAAACATGATCATAATAATTGGCTATATATGCTAGAGCATAACATTGCAAAATGGGTTTCTATCTTCCAAGTTTCCATCGAATCCTAGGTACTCTTATTGAGAGGGAGAGATGCAAGTGATCCCAATCGTTAACAAAATCCCTATTTGCCCCATCCATGAGTATTACGTAGAGTGGTCAAGTATGGTTCATGTAGCAACTAGTGATATGCAATAATCATGTTAGCTCGACAATCATATTAAAAGTTATTATTTCATTATCAATTCTCCAAGTTCTTTACAATTTTTGTTTGCCATTTCCATTGTAGTTCATTATAGTGTCATAAGGGATTTTCAACACAAGTTTCTAGCGAGGTTCAAACTACTAGTTAGCCTTTAGGTCAACTTGAATATCCTAGCCAATACGATTTGCTTGATTGACAATTTAGTTTTAACCTTTTTGAAATCTTGGTTTTGTATTGTTAAGATTGGCATTGTATTGCACTTATGGGAAACTATAGGACACATTGTCCTATGATTTTTGCCACAGTTGAAAGGTTTCAATATGCATATCTAAATGTTTCACATGAATACAATTTCAATGTACACTTAGGATTGAGTAGGTGAGAAACATCTTAAGAACTATAGCTTAGCCTGTCCCTTTGTAGTTCCTTACTTTATCCATGTGATGTAGTAAGTTAGGGGTCTAAAGATTGTGCCAAGTAGAGCTTGATTAGCAATCTAGGGACATATTATTCTTTCCTTAACAAAATTGAACCTCATTATCTTAGTTTAGGGGATCATCTAGACTTCCTCCATTTGGCTTTTTGATTTCAAGTTAAGGTTTTTGTATATTCTCTATCACATTCTTTTAGTATTGTGATTGAAAATAATTCTCTATATTGGTAATATAATAAGGCATCATTTAGGTATGTTGTTACTATTAACATGAGCTCACCTGTATGCAACTCACAAACCATCTATTATGCTTGACATAACTTAATCAATCGATGAAGGTTACTAATATCTTTGCAATCGTTCTCTCTCTAATTTTGGGATAATAGAGTCAATATTCACCTTCCAACAATTATATTAATCAATTAGATATACCTCAAACCATTAAAAGTTTAGTAATATTTTCATTTGTAGACAAATATGTGTAGACCGTAGGCTTTCATTTCTACACAATTGCAATAATATTATATATTCTATTTACAACATTTTATACAAATATATATACACACATACAATAGAAGGCTTGAAGGCCAAGAGGGTGGCACCACCACCTCCCCTATAGTGATTGGGGTGTGGTCACTGCTACATCTGTTCCTTGGGAGTGATAGGTATTTAGTTTGGCTTGTATTGTCCATATAGCAAGAACACTCCCTTTCAATCAACACAAAAACTATAAAAAATATATAATTTTTGACAACCACCCAACCATTTCCAAAATTCATTTCTTTGCTCTTGTTTTAGTTGAATAACAGTTGCAAACAAAAAACGTAGAACTACTAAAAATGAGGCCTTTCTTGAACCTACCTTTATAGGTGTCCTACTAGGCAATATGCGTAGTTAGATGCAATCCATTTGATGTAGTATAAATTGTCCATTTATCATCATTTTCTTTCCTTCTCATCCTCTTAAATTCTTAAAATGAAAATCACTTCTCTAAACTGTAAAATCCAATTTCTAATATTTAAATCCTTTATCCACTAAAATGTACTTTTAGAGAACTAGACTTACCCTTTTTTGATGATTTTTTTTAGTTTTTCATCCCAATATTTTAGATTGGTTACTTCACTTCTTATTCACTTCTTCAAATTGAAATTTTACATATTGTCACTATATCCCTTGGAAATCTTGTTTGGATTCACACTCCCTTCTATACGCTACAATTATAACATATAATAGTAGATTCACATAGCAATATCCCTAGTTTGTGCACTGTCCGGTGAAGAATTTGTTAAACATTTTCTTCCTATACATGTTTGATACCTTGCACATCCTCCTCTCAAATATTACCAACCTTATCCATACCAAATTACCATTTATGACTTGATCCCTTTGCCAATGATATCTCATTGACCTAGTCATGCCATTTTTGGATTTTTTAACCTTATCATTCATATTCATTGCCACACACACCCTTAGTTTCTTATATATTCACACACACCCTTAGTTTCTTATATATTCACTACCTTGTGCTATGTTGTATTTCCATGATAACTCCTCTTTTATTTCCATATTATTAAATCTATTCAGTGGGTCCTAAACACTTGTAGGTAGATCATCCCTCTCTTTCTTTAAGTGTAGAGTTCATAACTACAAATATTGCATTCCTATTAGAATACAAAAAGAAAAGCATGTGCAAACAAATCAAATTAAAACCAAATAAAAACAAGCAGTTAAATCCGCATCCATCAAGTAGTTAAATCCGAATCCATCAAGCAAGAAGAATTAGATAAAAACAAAGTAAAAGAAATATGAAGTCTTTTGTAGGAATGCATTTCCCAAGCAATATACTCCACTTGAATCAAGTCATCTTGTATCTTCTCTCCCCATCCTTTTGACCTATTCAATAAGCTACACTAGAATTGAGATCTTAAGGATGTCTTCTTGCCCTTTTCTTCTATTTTTGCACAGGTTGAGATTGGATAACTACTATAGTATCACTCCATCTCTATGCCCTTGTTTATCTTTTCTCTATTTCCACCAAGATATAAGATTAGCCATTGACTAGTTCCTTGTAACATTCATGGAAAGCTCTAAACAATTTCCTTATCCTCCTAAATTATGCCTTACTAAATGATGAAAATTTCTCAACACTTTTGCACCTACATACACTTGCAAGAAAAAAAATATTACAATCTTAATGCATCGCTTAGGATGGTTTCATGATATCTATTTAGTTGTGTTGTAAACCATGACACCTACTTTTCTTATACCTATTTTGCTTATGACCTACTTTCTCATATCATATAACTTCATCATCTTTTATCATTTGTATCATTTATTTTTATATCACTATTTTTTTTCTTAGGGGAATTATCTTACTTGTGTTGGGGTTTTCGATCCTTATTGTAGATGATCAATAGATTGAGATGAAGGAAGCTTAAGATTATGTATTTAGATAATAGTTAACAACACTTGCAAAATTTATGTAACAACATAAATAGAAGTAAAAAATTACACAAAATAAAGGTTTATGTGGGAAATATTCAAATATTGTGCATAATTAACAAATATTCAATATAACAAGGTCTTTTATAGAGTTTCAATCTATATCATAATTTTGCAATCACTTTAATTTTTCCCACTAGACAATGTTCAATCCAATGTTACACTATTAGCCTATACAATTGTCTAACTACCCAACCAACAAGCATAATGAGAGTTGTACACCTATAATTCAACCACAATATGATATTAGTATACCATATGTACCACCAAGTATGATGTCTTCATGTGAACATTCACTTTACATATATAACAATTTTCGCTCATTGAATTAATAGTTATATTATTAACACTATTGATATGCATACATGTTTCTAGTATATCCACCACTTATAGCTCCCCACTTGCATTAGCTCACACACACACAATATCACTTCTAGTTGCTTGTGGTCTCTTGTGCTTTCCTTTAGAATATTATCCTACTTTTAAATTATGCTGCATAAGTCTAGCTTTGTTGTGAGTGTTCCTACACATTGTTCATGCTTACAACAAACATTGTTTTCATATGTGATTATGAGTTCTTCCAAATGACTTGTGGTTGTTGCCAAAACACTGCCATATGTAAAAGACCATGTATGTTGCACTACATTTTATTGCCACAACGTATAATTCAACATACATTTTGTATTGCAAAACCTAAAACTCATTGCATCCCACTACAATATATTTAATAGACTGTAAAGTCTTCCTACAAGGACACTCTATGTATATATCAACCAAGTCTCAACATTCTCCCACTTCATATTTATTGTATTAGAGAATTTCAACCCAAGAAGTTAATCTCATTCTCAAGAATGGGATAAGCCCATCTCATTTCTACACCAAATTTAGTAGTACTTACATGTTTTGTTAAGGAATATGCAACGTTTATTGGGATAACAATTTTCTCCATATGGAGTTTCTTGTTTTGAACCATCTCTCTCATAGAATGATAATAAAAATCATTAGAATTGGTTGTAGCATGACAAATAGTATTCTTAGCCAAGCAAATTATACTGAGTCACATTTCACCATTATTTGACTCTTAAAATACTACTAAATAAAATGTTCTTGTAGGACTTAAACAAATGTGCCTATAGGATTTTATAAGATGTGCTTGTAAGACTTAAGAATTCCTAGAGGTCTTATGTTATGCCTGTTAGGTCTTAGATCTAAGGATTTATCCATCCCGAGTGTTAAAATGCATATAGGTCTTATCTTAGACCCAAGGTCTTATATTTAGCGGCGCCATTGTTATGCACACTCCCCCTCAATGATAAATCCTTATGGTTGAGAATTGAATCAAATTTTGATCATATAATTCCTAAAGGGCTTATATTATGCCTTTTAGGTCTTACTCTAGGATTTAGCCACTAGGTGGTGTCATGCATACTCCCCTTGAATGTCATCACCATAAAGTCAATCATTCCACAAAGGTTTTAATATGTGATGGCTAACATACTTTCACTTGAGTAGAACTGGAGATAACTTTCATGATTGAATACTTTTTCTTGAGTGAAGTGCCATTGATCTTCAATGTGCTTTTCTCTTTTTAGAAATGATATTCTTTGGAAAGAGTAAAATAACTTCAATTATCATATAGTAAGATGACACATTTACACATATCCAGTTGAAAGTCTTCCACAAATCTTTAAAGCCATATTGATTCTTCAAGAGCTACTATTGTCTTTCATCCTTTTGATTCAAAGTAAAAATAAAAAGATATATTTTTTTAAAGTATTGCACCATCCATATAATAGCACATGAACCATTGATTTTGAAGACATAGTCTAAGATATAATCACCAATATAGTCAGTAACATAGTAACTAATTAATCCTAATTCTTTGTGCAAATAAAAAGCATAATATTATGCCTTTGTCATTTATCAATGAATATATAATACTACTCATAAATATAGAATATAGTTTAATGATTATTAGCAAGAAAATATATTTTCATAAACATAAGCATGAATAATTTTGTCATATTTCTTTTTAAAAATAAAATAGTAATACTACTAATCCTATAGTAATGATCCATTAAAAATTTAAGCAATGGGTGAGCTATCCTTTCCAGTCTTTCTCCTCGGATAGTGCATTAGGGCAATAGCGTGCAAAATACTGAAGAAATTTAGAATTTTTAGCACATATATTAAGCTTATGAAATGAAAGCTAGATTAATATTCAAGATAGAATATAAAATATGGTAATCAAATATGCATTGAAATATTATGTAAGTCCACTTTTTTATCGATGTGTAAGAGTTTGGTAACTTTTACCTTCAATTTTTAATTCACTTTCATGTGTCTTTGTAGAAAGGATGAATCATTTTTTCATTTGATATGATGAGAATAAGAATACTTTGAACTTGCAATTTGAAAAATTATAGATGACAATAAAAATAACCTATGAAAAAATGTCTCTCTTAAAGAATAGTAGGAGAAAGTAAGGCTTGCAACCATGCTATATAAGGTTTTGTGCAATTCATGTTATTATAATGCTTATAGAGACTTTTATAATCAATCAAGGGCATGATAGATTGTAAAATGAAGCTTAAATTAGATAAACCCTTTATAATACATGACTTTTTTTATATGCATTATGAAAGACAATTATAACATGAGGAACCAATATGATCCATAAGTCATAGACATTTCCAATTTGTATGATATACTTTATGCCAAATAATATGGATTTGCATTGATACATTATATAATATAGTATCTTATCAAGACTATCACATGATTATTTAAATACATATAATTAACAAGAGTTTCTCCTCTTTGAGTATGGATAATTCTATGAAGTATTGAAATTATAATTTTTAATAGATATATGTCTAGCCATTATAGTGGATTTTTTACCATAGCTAATATGTATTTTTTATGTAGATTATACATAGGAAAATTACTAACTGAGATTTCATTCATGTAGCAATACAAGCAACATTACAAATATTTCAGATAATCGATAAGTCAAGCCTTTGATAATAGTTTTTGATTGTGGATAAAAAAATAGTAGATCCTTGTATATATTTATAGATGAAAAAGTAGGATCAAATGGTTGGTTTGTAGATATTCTATAAATGTATGCAACTTTGGCTTAGTTTATTATGTTGTAAGTTATTAGATACCAAACATTGGAGAAATAGTTTTGGTGTTGTGTAATTGATTAGTTTAATAATTTATAATGTAAGTATACAACTTTTGAAAATGGTGTTTGAAAAGAGATGAGCCACTAATAGTAATGTCACTAATAAAATACAAAAATGAACACAAGGTTAATAAATGCTTTAAAATATTGAACCAATAAACTTTGAAGCTTGGTCACACATAGAAGTTGACACAAGGAAAACAATTAAGATAGAGGAATAAATTAGATAGCAAGTCAAGTCACAACATAATAAGATGCTTTGGATTAAGGAAAAAAAAACAGGTTTTGAAGGGGCCCTCAAACCCTTTACATATAAGATTCTAAAAGGTTTAGAATCAAAACATCAAAACATAACCCAAAACAAAACAAGCTGCGGAAGATAAAACAATACATATGGCAACCAAAGAATCGGCAAAAGACCAGAAGGGCAACCAAAAACCAGCAACGACCCATAGACCAACAACCATAAAGATACATAACCCGAGAAATAGAGAACATAAACTACATAAGGCTCTTAGGGTCTCAATGACTTCAACCTCTAGAAGACTCATATTATCAGCAACAGACCTCAACTCCTTGTAGTCCACACTTTGGGTAGCAACTTTCTTTTTCAAATTCCCCCTAGTTTGCTTACAAGGACAACAATAAGATGTTAATTAAAGTGACTTAGTTGCATTATCACCATAAAGGTACCAAAAGACTAATAGGAGTTAAAAAGTATAACACAAGAGTTAGTACTAATAGGGTATTTAGTCATTTTCAAATCGGAATAGACATTATACATTTATTTGTTATTAAGAGGTTTAAAAATATATTTGAACTCTCTACCAAGTAGATAATACTGACATACCAAATATACCACCTTTGACCCATGTGACATTTAATCATTCACAACTCTACATATAAAATTTTAGAAAATACATGTACTAGTTCTCTAACCATTATGAATCACCTAAATGAGCAACAAAGCTAATAACTTTATTTTCTTGATAATATAAACAAGCCTACAATACTATGAATCAAATTACCTACATAGATACTGGTTATTAATTGTAGTGTCATAAATTGTACACCTTTAATTAGGGTGTCCAATTTCACACTCTCCTAGCACTCATTTTAGTATTTCCATTCCTTTATGCATTATGGGACCTTTATTGATTTAAATTAATATAATGTATTTTATTCCACTTTAATACATCATCACACTCTTATTTGGGCCCATAATTCTAGGTGCACCCTTTATCTTTATATTATCTTGATTTATTGGAAGTCCGCCCCATTTCAAATCTCAAGACACATTTCCCCCATCTAAACATCATATATCACACAAACTTATTTTTGGCATTAGAACCTTATTATCTCGCATCCTTGAAAAGTTGGGATAAATTTGATCTCCCTTTGGGACTTGATTCAAACTTCAACCTCATACCATGGGTTGATCCAAGAAGCCTTACACAGGTAGTTCCTCATCCTCATGCTAAGCCAGATTATATTACATTCTCACAAGATGAATTGCTATTGAAAATATAAATGATCCCCTTATGATCACTCCTTGCATTTATGAAAAAAAAGAGGCACCTTAATTGATAATAGGCTAGCACTTAACATTTTTCATGTTGACTTATTAGATAAGATAAATTGGGATTATTCTTCTATTCAAACTGATCCTCTTTATGTTCGTGGATTTGATATTGTTCCTAGAGAGTCACTTGGTATAGTCATATTACCTATCAAAGTAGAACCCGTGATTTTACCCCCTCCTATTCATGTCATGTGCAACGATCTCAATTATAACCTTATTCTAGGTAGACTGTGGATTCATGCTATAATAGCAGTCCCTTCTACTCTTCACCACACAAACAAATTTAGTTATAACAATGAAACGTACACTATCAAGGCTGATCCTAATCCTCATGAGTTTCTTCAAGATGAAGTAGGATGTCAGTCCCCTTGAATACTATGACTCCTACAATACATTCTCATATCAATGATTCTTTAAAAAAGAATTGAGGTACATTAGAATTTACAACTTTTAATGGATATAAGGTCCCTCACTCCAAGTATGAAGCCTTGAATGAGCCTTGTGTGTCCTTTATCCAAGCTTCTTCTAGATCAACTTCCACCTCCTCTTCCAAAGCATGTCTTGATAATGTTTGGAGGTCTTTAAAGAATGAACCCTCTCCTATTGACATTTCAAAACCTACATTTGATGGATGCAGTGGACATGATTTAGGATGTGTGCAACAAAGTTTCGAAGGTCATGAGAAATCACACTTATTCAATGGAAGTTTAGGTTTTCAATCTCCTCCTTTGTTGACATTCCCTCTACCATTGTCTAGTGCACCCATGTCTACTTATTACAATGTTTCATTAGAACAAGATAGTTTTTTGTCCAATCTTCTTCAAACCAAAGTGATTATCCCTCTTCAACCCAAATGAAGAAGGAAACATAGACAACATATCAAGAATCCCCCTTTTTGTGCATATCATTAGCTCCATTTCCATTCCACTAATGAATGCCAAGCTTTGCATAATAAATTCAATAATCCATCGATTCTGGTATCATTCAAGTAAAAGATGTCAATGAGTGGCATCTTTGTCATCACCATTCTAAATAGCATCTAAGTTCCTATTATGTTGTTCCTCACTATGTGACATTGGATGCTTACCTCTTCGGGGCTCATTGCCATTCATGGTGGTACAATTTTAGGTGCAATCATACTTAGTGAGCAACATAAAAATCTATTTATTCTTATCTCCATGCTTGGGGTGCAAGAATGCTTTTTCAATCATTCCTTCTTTTTAAGGATCCACTCTTCCTTTGTTGAGATGCATCTTTCATAACTGGATGTCCTTTCTTACATAGAGTTAATTTCCATTCAAGTACATGTGTGCCCCTTGGTTGGACTTATTGTTTGCTTGAAATAGTATGTCTTTTATGAATAATCTCTTCTTATTAAGTGTGTGCAATCCTTTACTAAGAATCTACCTTTTTCCTAAACAATGGAGAAGGTGTGTATTCTTAGTCTCCTGCTTTCAAAGATGTAATCTTTATAAAGGTCTCTTCTTTTTTTGGAGGTAGATATCCTAAGGCAAATATCTAGCCCTCCTTTAACCATGCATCCCTCAAAAGGATCCCTTTACACTTATTGCAAGATATCTCTTTTGCAACTATCTTTTCCTTGCCTTAAAAGAGCTATGCCTTCTTTGGCTTGGATGGCATGTACATTTTTGCTTAAAGGATATATGCTTTCTCATGAAGGTGTTTATCTGTGGTTTATCCTTGATTTCTATCTACCTTAAGATATCAACATAAGAATATGTTGACATCATAGGGAGGGTGGTGCAGGAGCACCTAGTTTTATTGATGCATTTTTCAAGATTTTGGAGTGATTGATCATGTTTGGGGTCAATGAGTGACTAAAGGACTATTGAAAAGTCCAAGTATGTGGTTTAAGGTTATTTGTAGTTTTGTTGTCTCTTGTTTTATCTTATTTGCTCAGTTTTGGCCAAAGTGCCTTTATAAGCCAAAAATGACATCATTTTGCAAAATTGGGTAAAACCCCTTGTAAGGACTCATAAGGCTTTTGGAAATGTTATTTTAGTGTTAGGGAACCATCATAGGGGGTTTAGAGTGAGTAAATATGCATAAGTTTAAAAAATGCAAAGTGGAGCAAAACTTGTCATTGTTGCTTGACAACTTTTTGCAATTTTTGGAGCAACTTTTAAAAAATGATCAAATTGGTGGTTGAGGAACCAATGGGTGGTTCGTTATGAGAAAGGAGGCATATATAATGCTTTTGAAATAATTGTAAATGGGTTGGAAGATCCAAGATAAAATTTTAAATGATACTTGAAGGCAATTTTTCAGATGTTTACATTAAAAACTTGTAATTTTGGTGATAGCAGTCCGTACTAGATGAATTGATCTTGTTACTGTTATTTCATGGTGGTTTAGGTTTCATTGTTGTGGTGCTTTGGAAGTGTTTGTATCTCTTTATAGTGCATTTTTAGTGCTTTGTTTGTAAATTGTTTTGAATTGCATTGCTCTCGGTCTGAGCAAGGGATTAATACCCTAGCAATGGCTCCAACTTGAAATCCCATTGTGTTTTCTCAATGGTCCTTGGGGTTAAAGTTATGGAGCCTATGTATAGTGTGTATATCCATTTTGGTGCCTTGGAGATTGCTTTGAAACAATTTGCTATCAAGTCCTAGGAGAGCTCTGTCATAGCCCGACTAGGGAACTTGACTGTTATGTGCACTTTTGCTTGCAGGGATGATCAAATATGGTTGTGCCAAGTGATTGTCATGGAATAAGGAAGCCTAAAAGAGTCTCAGTAGAAGTATGGAGGTGTGACAGTGTGTGGGAATCCACAAACCCTATTGGAGAAGGCTCTTAACCCTTAAACCCTCAAAAAGAGCCAGTTTGGGGTCCGTACCTGTACGGAGATACCAGATAGCCTAACCTCCCGTATCTAAAAGATTGTTCAAAAGGGTATTCAGATCACTAAAGATCTTCAGGGGTCTTTTGGAGGTTTTCTGAGCAATTGAACAAAAAACATGAAGGTAAGGCTAATAGAGGCTCTTAGGGCTACTAGGCTTATAAAATAGGAACTTGTGAAAGCGACGGAGAAATGGAGTGAAACAAGTCACAAAACCACATGATGGGAGTTTTTACACCATCTCAGAATCCTCCTAGTCTCCTGCAAGTGAAGGTTAAATAACTTGATATCGTGATGGTTGAACTTACTCTAGTGAGTTCTAGCCTGGATCTTGAGTAATTGAGCAAACTAGTTGATAAAGAGTTTCCCAAAAGAGTTTAGGTGTTGGAATTGGTTCATGGATGAAGAGTAAGGTGTAAAAAAAAATGGGAGCCCACTATGACACCTCTTTCTAACCTACAAACTAAAATTGCAACTCTTTTGTGAGATCCTCCCTATCAAAGGGGCATATATCATGGCCTCCTTATTGCTTCATGTTGTGGATTTTTTTGCATACAATGCTTTGCTTGGTTATCCTTTTTCAATTCATGTTGCAGATTTTGTACATACAATACTTTGCTTGGTTATCCTTTTGCATTGAATCTCAGGATGAGTGGAACTAGCATAACGCAACTTGCTAGACTATTTCAAATCTTCCTCTCTACATGGATCACATAACATAAAACACTTTTTTGTCCAATGGAATCCATGTTCCTTTCCTTATTTCCCATGAACCCATAGCATAACACACTTCGCTAGTGTTGGATCATGGTATTTTTGCCCCTCAAATTGGTGTATACCCTTATTCTTTCTATAATTCCACTTGTGCTCTTTCTATAACACGCTAAGAATGATATTAGCAATTGAGACATTTTGATTTTCAAGGTCTTTTCAACTAGTTGAATTGAAACCTTTTGTTTTAGTACTAATGTTGTTGCTTTTGTGTATATTTGAAGGTTACTTGCATGGATTGATATGATCCTATTCTCGGGGGCTTGATCACCCCTCAAATTTAGTGTTCTCCCATCCATAGCTTGTCTTTCTCTCAAATGCTCTATCTCTTCATTTCTACTTTATAGTGAGTATGATGGTAAGATCATACTTCACTAAAGTGGGGGCGTAGTGTCGTAAATTGTACACCTTTATGTAGGGTGTCCAATTTCATACACTCCTAACACTCATTTTAGTAGTTCCCATTCCTTTATGCATTATGATACCTTTATTGATATAAATTTATATTTAAATTAATATTATGAATCTTATTCCACTTTGATACATCATCACACTCTTATTTGGGCCCTTAATTCTAGGTGTGCCCTTTATCTCTTTATTATCCTATTTTATTATAAGGCTTGCTCCATTTCAAATCTCGAGACATATTTCCCCCATCTAAACATTTTTTTTTCATACAAACTTATTTTCGGCATTAGAACCATATTATCTTACATCCTGATGCTTTTTTCCCTCAATTGTGGGAGGATAATAAGACGGTCCTATTCTATTCAAATCTAGCTTCGTGCAGAAATATGATAGTTTTAAGTCGGCCTAAAGGTTATTATTATTATAAAATCCATGTATAAGGCACCTCTCTCAATTCATTTCATCGTCATGATATTATATCATTATTGCATTCCAATCCTAGAGCAATTATTATTCCTCAAGAGCAGATTTGATTCAAGGAGCAACAAGCTACATCAAGGCATCTTCAATTATACTTTGGTTTTGATTTCATGATAGATTTTATGTGATTTATCAGGTTATTGTATCAACACATAGAGGACTTATCCTAAGAGCATTGCATCACCTACTGAAGGTATAATCAATTAAGTCAATCTTTTACATTCAAGCATTTCAATTCCAAATCTAGCCCTTGCCCTCAAAAGGCACATTTTTAATTCTATTTTTATTTTAATTCAATTAGGGTTAATTCCAAACTTGGGGTTTAACTTAGGTAAACCCCTATCCACAACACAATTTTCCTTCTTTTGTGTGCAGGTGATAGATCTAGGAGACGATGATGAAGAATTTGGCAGAGGAGAGGAAGGCGAACAAACTTAAATTTTGTAGGAGCAAAAAGTGGAGGACTTGGTCACCCAAAGAGGACTGAGATGCCCAGAGGGGACTAGGACACCCAACCCTGCTTGGTCTTGTGCGTCCCTATCTTGACTTCAGTTACATGTTCCTCTTTGCATCCTTGTTTTATATCCGCATCTGTGGCTTCATATCTGATATGAGATTTCCTATATATGTTGATTACTATTAGTTTCACGTTATTTATCCCTAGACTTTGCAATCAAATTACATCCTTTCAATTGCATTTTCACTTAAAGCAAAAAGGATTGGAGTCCAATCAACATTCAATTCTATTAGGGTTGAATCTATTGATTTCATTCCACTTTTAATGTAGTCATTGTGAAATAGGTCTTATTTCTAGTTTGCATGCATAAACCTATGAACTCTATTTTTATACATTACATTAATGATCTATGATACTTGCAATTACTTCTTGAAGACTTTTAAAATTTAAATATGATCCAAGAAAACATCTATTCCTATTATAATAAAAACTTAAAAACACAAGAAATTGCAACAAATTCCTTTAAGAATCTTATAATTTTTTTTATAATATTAATTGTGTAGTGAATAATTTATGTTTTAAATAAAGGGGGAAATATCCCTCAAAAGAACCTGCTTATATGTAAATGGAAAATTCGAATATGGCATTCACATGAACACCAATTCCATGAACCAGAGGCTAAAACACTTACACTTATTTCTAATTTAACTAATAAGGTTATTTATTGTTCCTTTTTGAATTCTCCAATATTTCATGGAGCTTACCCAATGATGTAACTACACAATTGGGATTTTGTGGAAAAAAATTCATTTCTAGTGTAGCGCATCTAGGAAGGTATACATTCTCGAACAATGGGGTGGACTTGGCATATCAAATCTCATGCTACATATTAGATGTAATACATTAAATAGAAGTAGATGAAACATTGCAATGTCATGGTTTAGAGACACAACCCATGATATGAAGAGGTATTGTCTTTTAGAAATAGGACATGTGTTATTTTATAGAAGAGAGTTGTAGTTTCAATACAAGTGCTGAAATCTATAAAAAGTAGCATAGATCTAAAGTTCATTTTAAAAAGTTTAATGGAAGGTGAATATATCTTTACTTACTTTAAGAATCATTTTTTCTTAATTAAGTTTGATCATAATGATATTAAAAAAATTCATATTGTTGAAAATTTGGAGAATGTTTGGAGAATGTTGTCAGTGATCAGTTATGTTGGTTTGGTTTGGACACGGTCTTATATTGATGCAGGTTTCTTTATTTGGTGTTGCTATTGAGTTTGATTCAAGCTTATTTGTCTGGTGTTGCTGTTGAGTTTGATGCAAGAATTGGTGTCCAGTAGTGTATACATTCAAATGTTCATATAGGGCTTGGTGAATATGTAGAAGTGTCTCTGGAAAGTTACAGTTGTGGCAGGTTCAATATGCAGGAAAGAGTATTTAATATCCAAATAGAAGAATGTTTTATATTCCTTCAAATTGTGAAGAGTATGGTGTGTGGATTTGGATACAATATTAATGTTTTGTGATTGGTGTACTATCAAGTTTATAGCTCCCCTGATTTCTCAAATGATGAGACTTGTGGTTGCAACTTTCTGATAGTAAGAGTGCCTATTACACTAGTCTGAAATATGTTTGATGGCTTCCAGATATGTGAATTCAAGTGTTACAGTTTTGATGATATGTTTATTTGGATTGTGTAGTATTCTAGTTCAATTTTCGTTGGTGTTTTTGTTCCACGAGTGAGTTATGCTGGTTTGTGCTTGGTATGTTCAGTTGTGTTATGTTTTCTACGCACCGCATTGGATTATCTTGTTTAAATCAACTTTTTGGTCCAGATATTCATTGGAGGTTGAGATAGAATATTGTTATGGGTCTCACCGTGGTGTGTGGAGACTACGTTAAGTAATTTACATTGGAAGGTGTTTAGGCCAATTGGTTGTTGAGTTTTATTGTTTATCTACAATTACATTTGCTGTCGACTTTGGAGAATCTATTGACGTGTGTGGTTCATTGGATTCGACTTAAAATGATGTGTTGTGATATATTTTTGTCCCCTCTATATCTTGGAGTTGACCATGTTGAGTGGTTTTAGTCTGGGTGGTCTATTTTTTGTAATATTTAATACTCTCTCTGTGGTCGACCCTCAACTAGGTTTTCTATGATCTAAATTGTATTTAAGGAATGCGTATGTATGAGTTGAGTAACATAAAGTGTGTGATTTGATGTGAAGTGAATGTGAATAATATGTAAGAAGATTTAGTATTATAGATGTGAGGAAGTCAATTTGTGAAGATCTTTGATGATATATATTTAGTGTGATAGTGCCCAGATAGTGGTTGATGTCAGATGTGTTTTCTACGATATTGGTTGCTTTACATAGTGGTCAAGGACAATTTCATCATTAGAAGATTATTTTCATTTCAATTCTCCTATTATTTTTGTTGTCAGAAGATGGTGAGTCTCTTGGCAGATCTCTATATCTTTCTCTAAAGCAGTGAGTTTTAGTTGTGCAAGTCATTGTATCTTGCCCTACGATTGTGCATCTTAGCCTTGCAAGTCCATCGAGTACATATTGCTCCTTGTCAAAGAGTCTAAAACATTGTAATCAATTTTATTTATATTGTGAGTGTGATTCTCACCATGGTTTTTTCGTGTTGGGTTTTCCATGTAAGTCCGATGTTCATGTGTTGATGATGTTGGCTTGATGATGATTATAATGTATTCATCACTTGTTGTCATTGATGAAACACTCTCACACACACATATGATTACATTGACTACCAGTGTAACTTCATTGATTTACATTGTTAACCGGTATGTTTAAGGTCTATTTCTAACCGGTACTCTATGTCAACTGGTATGTGCCTAAGAGATAACCTGTGGTTACATTAAGTCAACATCAAAATGAAGATAAAGTTGAAGATGAAGATCAAGCGGAAGATTCCAGGCCAATGGTTCACATATTTTGTTCCAACCGGTATTAACTATTTTAACCGGTATCCATTTTTGTGATGAGTTACCAGCACCATTTGTTTGTGGTCATTTTTATGATGAGTTATGTTTAAATGTCTAGATACACTGCACCTAGGAAATTGTGTTCCTATGGCCGACATAAGATTTGTATGTCTATTTAAAGACATCTTAGTGAATCATTTAAACAGAGAGAACTGATATAGAAGAGGAGCTTATGCGAATACTGATATGTATAAAGAGTGAAATCTTTTGTTGAAGAGCGATAAGTGTTTAGATGGAGAGCAGTGTTGAATGTATTTAGAATGATTTGATCAAGCAAGTCTTGTGCTACTCAAAATAGATCAAATCTTTCTTGTTGTTTTCTAATCATTACAACATAATCAAATCCCCTAACTGGGTAAGCTATAACAAGCTTCATTGTACAAAGCCTCTAACAAGGTGATCCATTAGTTTGGATTCTAAAATACTCCAGCAAGGTTACTCTTAACAGCGTATAAGCTTCTAATCAAGCTTGGGATCTCTAACAAGATTCTCTCCTAGCAGAGCACTTTGTAAGACATTAACCGATTAGTTTTCTATTGCTGCAGAATGTTAACTTGTGAGTTCCATCTCACCGTGGTTTTTACCTATTTGGGTTTTCCACGTATAAACACTTGTGTTATGGTGGATGTTCTACTTTATGTGGATGCTGTTATTTCATTTTGGATATCATGTATTTTGTTCAAATTCTTAGTTAAGTTCATCTACCGGTTAGTGTTTAAAGTTGTGCTTATTTTGGTGTCACTGATTCACCCCCCCTCTCAGTGCTTTTCAAGAACATCAGATGATTGATGTTTTCCACTATTATTGTTGTAGACTAGTTAAATGTTGTTTAAAGTTTAATAATCAATGTTTAAAATATCTGAACTGATTCCCCCCTCCCCCCCTCTCATTCCTATTGTGGGTTCAACACATATCACATAAAAAGATAAAATGAATTCATAAAATAAATTACCATTACTATCTAAATTATGTTGATGGATTGAAAACCAATAAAAAAGTTATATTAGATGCATTGTACAAATGACTTTACATATGTTGATTGAGCATAGATATTTTTCTATCAAGTTCAAGATTTCTTCTGGTATACATTGCAAAAATCAATAATATAACTGAGCCCACTTTTATATCATGTTATAAATTAGGATGTTAGAATATTAATCATTATAAATTAAATATAACAAAAATTAAATGAGACTTATACAAACATATATTTAACACATTACACAAGATATACATGGGTAAAACCCTTTGAGGTAACAAACCCCATAAAGCATCATTTTATTAAAACACTTGCAAAATATAGTCTACTAAATATAGATTGAACTTGGGGATACTTCTCCCTACTTCCACATAGTCAATAACACCTAATGTGCATAGTGGTATAACTCATTTAAATTTCCAAATTCACACCCTCTCAAATGAGAGAGAACCTCCAAAAATATAGGAGGAAAAGTGGCAAAATACACGAAGGGGTAATAGTCACACCTGTTCAATAACCCCCATTCATAAATAATTAATAATCTAATAGATTAGACTATAATTATTTTAAATGAGATATTCTTAATAAAGCATATCATATATAAGGTTTTCTAACCTTATATTAGAACAATATATAAATGTTATAAGGGTGTTACCCCTAATAATATTATATTCTAACATTTATACCCAACCATTGAATCGACAATAGGGGCTTGACTAAAAGAGAACACTGCTTGCCTATAAAAAATATAAAGATGTTTTGACACCACTCCTTTCATGTAGAAAATTCTAGACATCAAGTTGAAAAGGTTTAGGATGTAAATGTGTATGTAGATAATTTTTGCAAGTGAGGTTTAGATTCATGAGTGATATTCATATTTGCATGCACGATAATTAGTTCTATAGGTACAAAATTGAACAAAAATGACATGTGGGGAACTTTTAATATGAATATGATTTTTTGATATCTTTAAAGTCCAAGCACATGAAAAATTATTGGTGACATTTGTTGTATAGAATCTTCATCAAAATTAGAGCTACATAACATTTTATTAGTTTATCATAATTCAAGCATTCATTTTATTAGCATACTAGATCCCAAATATTTGGTCTAGATGTATACACTAATTTTCACTTAAATTATTTATGTATCCTTAAATTAAACATAAAGTGTCATTTCACCCCTTTTTAATAATAATGAACTATTGGTTCATGTTGGCTGTCTTCACTAGCATCCCACCATGATATGATTATGTCAATTGCCATAAAAGACATATTTGTTAGAACTTGATGAATGTAAGGCCATACTTCTCTCAAGTACATAGACAACATAATGTAACACTAGAAATCACACACTTCAAGATGCATTATGCATTGGACACATTAATGTGTAAACAAATATATGTAGATTGGAGGTGAAAAAGGACTCAACTTTTAACTATTTTGATTTTCAATAATCTGAAATAAACATAGCCAATGTTACTACAAGAAAATAATTATTTTTAATTTGTCATTCTTGTAAACAAACTAAGTACCACCATTAGTAATTTTATTGAAAAACATTAGAAATAAATGTAGCCAATATTGTAAAGGAAATTTTATTGAATATAAACATTAGAATAAAATCCACGCCAAATAAAATGGTAATTAAAAAACACATGAATCTATGATTATGAACATGATAACATAATGTTGACTTTTGATATAACCTAGAGAAATCTTATGTAGATCTTATTCACTTGGATTAGTATTATTGATATAAACACCATGAAACCTATATGTTTTGGGATAAACATAATTATTATCATAGGGGCAATGATTTAATTGACCATTTTTCTTGAAATCATGAAGACACATTTTATTCATATCCACTTTACATTTGTTACAACTAGAATTAGTAACTACCAAATCATCACAACATAAAATATTACCATTAATTCCACTTTTAAGAGACAACTTACCTTTTTTTTAGATGAACTAGAGTTAATGAATGGACTTGTTTACTATTTATATAGCTTATGTGATTTTAATTTTCATCCACTTGTTATTCCTTTCATATGCACCCCATCTTGTCACTTAGGAAAAAATAGGGGTACCCTTTATCTATGTTTATCATTTTGTTCTTTTTTGTTTTTTCTCACCATTTCTATTCATTTCTATTCATTTTTGTTTTTGGGTTCTCAAAGAAATGTAAAACCTTAAACATTTGGTGGAGATCAAACTTCAAGAGAACTTTGAGTTATAGAACTTAGAGATTTCAAGTTCCACGACACTCTACCCTTTGCCTCCCATTTTTACAATTTTTTGTTTTGAGCATTTTATTTGTTGAATTTTGGATTACTAGACAAGACCAAAACATTGAAACACATTCCAAGTTCCAATGATCTCTTGCAAATCAAAATCCATATAAGCAAGATCATTAATAACCAACCGTGTAAGATAGTTGGAGTTAGTATATTCCTGATTTCAAAACCATTTTTATTGTCCATTATTATGAATATGGTGTCTCAACCTTGTGATTATAAAAGGTTACTATTGATAAATGAGTGTGGGAAGTTGTAGGGGTTACCCCCCTTGCGGGGTCTAGGGGGAATGGCCCTCCCTAGCGAGGGGTCTTGGGGAAACACACCTTGGTGAGAGTTCAGAATCAATGCCCCCCAAAGTCACATTTTATGTATAATTTATCATTGTAAATCTTGATTTTTTTTTATTAGGTTATAGATCTAATGGTGGATATTATGTATGCTTTCCTTTCCCTAGAAGATAACCCTATTTTATGAGGGCATTGTATTATGGTGTATTTTGAGAGTTTAATAGCCATTGAGTTACCTCTGGATCTCCATTGGTGATACTCTTGTTAGAAGTTTTATTTGCAAGTATATTGTAATTTTTTGTTGATTTATGAATAATATATTGGACATCTTTTGGAGTTGTGTGCGTAAAAATGTGAGTACTAAAATGATTGAACAACTATTTAACAATCTAACTACACAATCAACAAGCAAAACACTCAAGATAGGACGATAAAAATAAAGCTAAATAGACAATTAATAAGCAAGTAAATGCAAACTTAATAGATCATTTTGTTGAGGATTTGTCTTTCGATTTGGTTTAGTGTGTGCTCGATTTCTATGATTTCAAGGGTTCTTGAATATGCTCCATGATTATAAGTATGCAAACTAGACTAAAATGGATACACATAGATGTGATATGAGGTTACCAATGAGAATGATGTGAGTAATTAATTTGACATTACGATGATATGGTTGCATGAAAGTAGATGATTTGTGAAGAAAAGGGAGGGATTAAATAGGCATGGGTAGAAGATGAAGGGGCTTGAAAATGAGACACTTGCCTTGGCTAAGCCCAAGATGACAAGTGTCATTGACAAGGGCAAGTGTCATGGAGAGGAATGACAAGTGTCCCCAAGGACACGTGTCTATTTGGGAGAGAAACACCCAAATAAAATGATTCTTTTCCAAATATTAAGAATATTGGGAATGTTGACACACATGTGAGGGGGAGGTTAGAAAGGATTGGGTTGGTTAGAACCCAAGGGTTAGGTAGTGGCTTAGGTTAGAAGAAGGGTTTAAGCTAGGAGACATGTGGGGAATATAATTAATTTAATTAATTAATTCTATAATGGAAAATGAGGAAAATAACAAAAGGTGAATTAAATAGTCAAATTATGCATTTGATTTATTTAATAGAAGGGATCAAATTTACTTTATTTAAATAATTTATGATTGTCAAATAATTAATTAAAAGAGGAGTATAGGTTAATTAATAAAATTAATTAGCTAGAAGGAGGGAACACTAATTAATAAAATAATGAGTAATTATTTAATTTAAAAGCATTCAGGATAGCTTAATTTAATTAATTAGATTAATCAAATTTAGGTGTCTACATATTGCCCCTCTTTGCGGTGGCACTAAAATAGCGTCAATGTGGAGACAATAAGACACCAACGACTTGAATAAAAGGGAACGACAAGATGCCCCAGACCGAACTGACAATAGATGGAGGATGAGTTAGTGATGCCCCCTCGAGAGGGTGCACAGGAAATGAAAGACTATGCAATGTCTTGAAAGAAACATTGCTCTAGCGGATAGGATGAAGGACAACGCAAAACGAAACCTACAAGAGAAAACAGATGGGAAAGAGGAGTGAATGCAAATGCAACAAATGATATGCATGAACTAATCATGGAGCTTGACCACCCTTAAAATGGGTTAGGATGAAACGAGCACTTATTTTGATTTAGCATTGTATATGATGCACCAAGGTACAAGGAACCAAGGTGATTTCATAGCCAATGCATGTAATGACACAACAAACAAACACAAAAAGCTTAGTCTAGCACCACACAAAGTTGCAGAGAACTTTGTAGGAAATGATGCTAGAAAAACCACAAGCAAAATATATGCTCCAGTGTAACATGAGATAGTTGAGACCTCATGAGGCTACAACAAGGGACACATCAAGAAAACACGTCAAGCAAAAATCATAACCAACAAGATCACCTCCCTGGTTTTGTTATTCCTAGCACACCATGATATAAAGGATCACAACGACCAAGAGGAAACAAAACAAAGGAGCTCAAAAAGATAATTTTTTTTGAAAAGAATCAAAGCCAACACGAGTGTCTCAGATACCTTTTGCTAAAAGGATGACTGCCAAATGTGGACTTGATGTTTTCAGACTAGAGGAAGGAAACATACTATGCATACAAATGATGGGATGAAGGATCAATGAGACTGATTGACAAGAGAGATCTAATATGATCATGATGACAAAGATGGTCAAGGATAATTATTGAAAAACCAACTAATGGGATATGATCTTGAAGACACGACTGCACACATATGTACAACTGACACCTATATACAACCAACATTGAAATACAATTGGCATGATAACCGAGAAGGAGGCGAAAGGGAAAATATAGGATAGGATGGACACTATACACAAAGAACCAGATGCAGAAGCTATGCAAATGCGGCTATGGATAGGATAAGCATGAGGTGGAGTGGATGGATGCGATTCATGGACAAGGGAATGTAGGTAACGTGGGATACCACATTGAAAAAGATTGATATGAAGGAGATGCAGATGAGGGCGGGTAGCAAAAGATATCACATCACGGAAGGGTGGATGCAAAGAATTAAAGAATAATGGAACTTCCCTTTACACACAATGCCTATTTCCAGGTTTTCACCATGTATACATGTATACTATTTTTGTCATTTTTTTAAATTTTTGATATTTTAAATTTTTAAAAATTTTTTTTTTGCTTTTAGAACATGAGGTACATTGTCATGGATTAGGCATAGAATCTTTTCAGATGCAGGATGTTGAGGGGATCATTGAGAGACTCCCCTTTTGTATTAGATAATTGATAGGCCCTTGAACCAGACTTTGCTGTGATCATATATGGGCCTAACCAGTTAGCTTCAAACTTTCTTTTCTTCTCTCTATCCTGTTGATTCTGAGGATTTTCTCTGAGGACTAGATCACCTACTTCGAACTCACGAGGGTGAACTTTATTCTAATATTATCTTATGAGTCTAGTTTGGTATATTTGTAAGCAATCATAAGCTTTCTGACATTGTTAATCAAGAATACCCGGCTGAGATAGTCTCTCCACCCTATAGTCTTCATCGAAAACAAAATCCTTTGAGGATATGCACAAGGATGGTAGTTCGACCTCAATTGGTAAGACTTCTTCTATACCATAGACAAGAGAATACAAAGTGGCTCCAATGGGAGTTCAAATGCTAGTGCAATAAGCCCAAAGGGCAAGGTTGAAATGGAGGTGCTAGTCACTGCCAGTTTCATTGACAACCTTCTTGAGGACACGTAACAAAGTTTTGCTGGTTGCCTCAACCCGACCATTACCTTGGGGGTAATATGGAATGGACCAATGATGATGGATAAGAAATGTGAAATAGAGGTCATGCATATGTTGGTTTTTAAAAGGGATCCCATTGTTAATAATGATGGTGGATGAGACTCCATAGTGGTAAAGGATGTGATATAGGATAAATTTGGACACTTGGAAACCAGTGGTAAGGTGAGAGGGATAACTTTGATCCACTTGGCCCACTAATACATTTGCCCTAAAATTCCTACAGCGGTTTCCGACGGAGAAGGTATATTGTGAACAAATTTGATTTTTTTTTGAAAAATTGCCCGCATTCGTCGGAATTCCGACGATTATTCAATATAATTTTGCGACAGAGAAGGAATTGGCAACGACATTTGTGTTTTTTTACAAAAGTGCCCACGTTCATCAAAATTCCAACGACAACGGGCATTACTTAAAAAAAAACAAAAGACCAAGACATTTCAAATCATTTTCGCAGCCTCTTCCCTTTCTCTCGTTGTCGCCCTAGTAGTGTATTCCCACTCACAATTCTACCTCTGTTTGCTAGAATCCCCCAGCCTTTCCTCCGCCACTACTCATTGCTTGTTCCTAGTCATAGATCTTTAGGTGGGAACCACTGGTCAAGCGGTTAACTGGTTTTTGTTCTTATGGTGGAATTTTCCTGGAACTAGAACAAAGCGAGGGATCTTTGAAGCAGAATCTTTCACTCGGCCGCGGAAGGAATTCAAACAAGGATATAAGCCCCCCCACTTCGTGGTCGTGGTATGGTTGACTATCTATACATATAGTGACAAACCCTAGCAACTGTATCGATCGAGGTTGTGTCTGCGTACGTAATGCCACGACCAGTTTTTTCTGGGCGATCATCCGGGCCTCGAAGCGGACCCGCAGGGGAGAGGTTTTCTCTGATCTTAACACTTTTTGTTTTTATGAGATTTGAGTGAAGTAGACCACAACTGCAATTATTATGGAACCCAAGAAGCTGCTTGAAATTTCATATTGATCAACCTTGAGAGTAAACCACAACTCCATTGGGTTTGTCATAACAATTTCAGCACCATCCATGATTAGTCCATCATCTTTCATGATTACCAATAGTGAATTTATCCAATATCACATAACACCATGCAATGAAACTTAAGACATAACTCATTATTCTTCTGTATGAGATTTTTTAACCAAGATTATCATATTTCAGCTTGTGTGATAAGTTTTGGCATGGGAATCAACTAATATACAACATAGATATTTATCATCAACCTCCTTTTTTTTCACCAAAGAGCTAAAAATTTATAAACCACAACGAGAATTATAGAGCAATAAAGTAGATACATAACCTAATGTAATCTCCATTTGCATAACCTAAGAAGGTAGATACAACTAAATAATCTTGAAAGAATTGCATATGAAGGGCACTATTAGAAAATAACTTATGTACCATGCTAGTCTATGTAGCTACTACTAATTATTGCATAGAAATAGATACATGTGTTAGAATGTGTTGAAATAGTAGCTAGCTCGAATACCTATCTATTGTGTTTTAATGTTGTCAATGCCAATTAAAATACACATGTATTATCTATTATGTAAATCGAACTTAGGGCTGGGCCCAAATACATGTAACTTGTAATTATGTCTTTCTTGGGCAAGACCTATATATAATGTAACTTGTGAATAGGACATGCCCTATAAATGTAACTTGTAATTTGGTTTGACCCTAATTGGGTGATGTAACATGTGGTCCTATATTGAATGTAACTTGTAGATAGGGTAGGTCCAATATGTATTTTGAGCAATTATGTAATTGGGCTGGGCCCAAACTCATGTAGTGTGTGATAAAGGCAATCAAGAAATAACGTCTTAATAGGTCAAGACCTATTTGGACGATATACATCATATTATTATTAAATTAACAAGGCAGGATGACTTGAGACTTGACACCACAAGTCAAGTATATAAGCAAATCATTTGTATGGCATAATGAATCAATAACATACAAGGCGAATTATTCTTAAGGTTGTCAACACATGTAATCTGCTCTCCAACATTTGGCGATCTCTCTCTCTCTCTCTCTCTCTCTCTCTCTCTCTCTCTCTCGTGTGAACTTTCTCCTTAGCCACTGTGTGAAGGTTGGTTGTTAGGTGATACTAAGGATAAATATTCAAAAAGTATAATAATTACACTAATACATATATCACTCTCATGCCTTCCTTAATTTGATATAAGGTCCCTCTATCCTGTTAATGCATGATAGCCTCGGTAAGATAAATGATTGAATGAGATATAAATGAAGTCTCTCATTCAATCATCTATCTTATCGATAAACTATGATGAAGACTTCAAGCTATTGTTCCTTCATTTGATGATCATTCTTAAATTTGTATATATTCAACCATACTTGCAAAGTTCGATCAATGCTTAACTACCGATAATCATCAATTGTAAATATCATAGCACAGGATACTGATTGGTATCCGTTTACATTAAAAGCAATGCACTCTGATTAATATCGGTTAACATATTAACTATGAACATCGATTGTTATCGGGCTTAACCAATGCACTCCGATTAATATCGGTTAATATATTAACTATGAACATTGATTGTTATCAGGCTTAACTAATACATACCGATTAGTATAAGTTGTCTTGCATATGATAGACACGTCGATTAAGTATCATGTGGTTTGTTAAGTGATATACACTGATTTAGGTTTCTATCCTCCTTTGTTGACATCCCCTCCCCCATTGTCTAATATATCTATGACTTTTCCAACAACTTTTAACATCACAACAAGAGATAATTTTGTATGAGTTTCTTAAAGCCAACTTTATTACTCTCCTCTTGAAAAATTGAAGAAAAAACCATAAAAAAATTAGGACAATCCTTTTTTCATGCATCATCAACTATTCCACTAATGAATGTCATGATTTGGAGATTAAAATTCAACAACTTATTGTAGTTCTAGTAACATTTAAACAATAGGTGACAATGAGTTATACACTCATCATATCCCTTCTAAATGATATTTATAACCTATTATGTTTTTATCTTGCTATATGACATTGGTAGCTTAATTACCTATTAGGGGCTCATTGTCATTCATGGTACTATGATTTCATGTGCAATCATACTTGGGAGGCAATGTAATAGCCTAGTTCTTCTTGTCTCTACATTGTGGAGCAAGAATAATAGTTGTCAATTGTTCCTCTTTTTTAAGGATCCACTTTACCTTTGTTGATTTTTATCTTTTATAACTTGATATCCTTTCTTGCATAGAATTGTCCTGAATCCAAATTCTCTCCTTGCTTGGACGTGTGTGTTCCTTGATTAGGACCTCTTTCATTGTTTTGTAGGCAAATAAACAAAGACATCGACCTCTCCTCTCTACTTATACACAAAATGTCTCCTTGCACTGATCGAGCCTCAACACGATGCCTATCATTCATGAGCTCAAGGTGGTTGCTTTCATGCTCAATAAAAATATGATCAAAACTTTTTGTAGTTTCACCACCATCATAACATCATTTTGCTATTGTTAACATCATACATCCTCATGCTACACTAGCAATTCATCGGGCTCTTCAATTTATTCACTCTTTATATGTTAGTGACTACCTTTAACTTATGAACCTTCAAATAAATCATCATAATGACCCCTTCACTATCTTGTGTTGAATGAAAATCCTTCAACTAATCTGCATTGTATAAGAATTTGGTGTGGATCTTTCATTCTTTCCTTGATTTGCCATTTTTTATTGTTCCACCCTACAATTTTGTATTTGAGGTATGCAAAATAGTTGCTCTATAGATTTTTTTTAATCTCTCTGCATTATTTTGGTTTCCTTCATTTAAATTATGTAACATTTCCCTAATATCTCCTTTACAACTATCTCTTCCTTTCTTTTGCAATTAAGAGATCACTTCAATTGTAGGCAGACCCCTTCAAATGACAGGGTAGGCTTCCTTTTATACCTAATATATGTCTTGAAAGCATTTTATCTCGATGGCATTAAATTAAAGTACTTTCTCTTCTATCTGGTATTGGTGGAGCAAAGATTGCATTGCATCGACCTAGGATACATATTTCCGTAGATACAACACAAGTTAAATGTATCCCAGGTCGATGCAAAGCAACCTCTGCTCCAGAGATCACTAGAAAATAGAGAAAGAATTTTAATTTAATGCCATCAGGATAAAAGGCTTTCAAGATAGATAAATGGTATGTAACTGTATCTATTTGGAATGCATTACCCAAACAACGCAATCGATCAGTCGCCTTTGAAAAGAAAGTGGTATGATGAAATCTTTGGGCATAAAATAGATGAAATGCACTCCATACTACTGCTGCACAATATTTTGGTCGATGATATTTTTAAAATAGTAAAGGAAGGTGTATGGAACAACCAAATTCTTATCATTATAAACAATGAATATTTTAAGATCCTTTTATGATGTGTAAGTTGAGAATATTTTATGAAAGGTCCCTAAATGAATACACTTTAAACTGATTTTAGCAATGACTATCAGATGTAGACAAAATGAATGCTTTTTGGATTAGGATGGTACATAGGATCTACTATCAAAAGGTTGTCAAAATTTCTTGGGACTAGGAGGCGTGAAATGGCCTACTCTTATGCTTTTCATGCCATCAAAATTTGAGTTTGATTGTCATCATTTACTTTGCCAAATTATTCACATGTAACTCCTGAATCAATTTCCTACACACAAAATGACGAAAAATAGGTTTGTTGATGGGGGATTTCCTAGGTCAAACCTCGGGTTGTGAATTAACCTTGAAGTATAATATTTTCCTTTTGAGGGAAAGGATATATCTAATCTAAAAATGCTTAAAATTGAACATGATACCTTGATGAATCTTTCTTTATTCCTCACACAAGGTTTTAGGATGTCATGCAAATTGTTGATCATGAATGTTGTGCTTTAACTTATGATGCAGAGGAAGGGTGTGATAAATGAACCTTTAATATTTATAAGGGAAATACAAGGTCCAAACCCCTAGGCCCACTAGCACCCAAATGGCTCAAATAGGTCAAATGCAAACCAACACTTTTTCAAATGATTCCAAAGGTATTAAATGTTTGTACTACCTCCAAATAAGTTGTTTTAATTGGTTTTGTGGTTCCAAGAACTTGTTTAAGTGCAAAGCCCTCTTTTTAGCCTTCTAGGCGTAGTTGCCCAATTAGCCCTCCAGCGAGAAAAATGAATTGTTTTCTCTAAACTTTCCCAAACAACTAAACAAAAAATTTGGATATTTAGAAACCCATTTGTCTTCTCTTCAACATACCAAAAGATTGCATATGGTTGCTTTGGAAAGTATATGCTGTCCTGTAACTATGCACTGTTTTTGGACTCCAAAAATGACAATTCTACAACTCTCAACAGTCACCCAATATGATTTAAAACTAAGGAAAATGCAATTATTTACAAGGTTTAACCTTCTTAGATGCAAAATCCCTTATTTAGCATCTCACAAACCCTTAAAAGTAGGGTTTCTCATATACCCCTCTTCCAAACACTATACCATCCAAATGATGATGGATTCACCTTTCATTTGAAATATCTAAACACTGTCAATCATAAAATTTGCCCCTCCCTAAGGTGGATTTGCTGTTCCTTAGCAAGCAATTTCTCCACTCTTACAGTCACTGTTTTGGTGATCACGTCGGTTCTCCACCCAATCTGTACATCAACCTATTAGTAATTTATTGTACATGTTAGAGGAGTGCCATCTCATGAATATTAGGCCTTTTACATTCATGAAATGACCATTTTTATTGTAAATCAACCAAATCAAATGCCAAATTGTACAGTTTTGTTAGAACAGTCAATGCAACTAGTCTAAAGTTTGAGACAAATGGATTATCAGTGCATCTTCCCTACAAATAAGATGTTCAAGGTATCTTTAATGCATTAGGAATTCGACTACACACTCAAGACAAAGTTACCATAAGCCAAAACACAAAAAAATTTCAAGAAAACAAAAATTTGTTGTTATTGCTTGTCCCAGTCCATACACCAACATTCTCTGCTGTACAAAGCATTACATCAACCATTTGATAAAAAACTCTTAATTGCTGACACACAAGGTCATGAAATTATTTATTGAACTTTCCTAAACTCTTCTAGACTCTCTAAGCCATAAATTCCTATTACATCTTTTTGGTGGTCCTAAGGTCCTTACCAGGCCCTTTAGGACAAATTACAAACTTATTACAATTTTCATCATTAAAGGCCATAATGGACCTTAAGACAACATAATTGATTGGCTCTTCACTCCTAAGACCTTCAAAAGTCTTTAATGATAACTCAATGATGAGCGGATAGTACCAAACAGGTACTGAGAGTGGGGGGGTGAATCAGTACAGACAAAAGCCTCAATCTTAAACCGGTTTGTCAGCAAACACTGTGCTTAGGCAAACAAACAATAATACTGGTTCTCAAACAAAGTACAACCAACAAAACCCAGAATAACTGAGACAAGCATAAACCGGTTGACACTTATCTTTTCATACAATCTAATACTTCATTCCATTTCACCGTAGTGCATGAGCAGGTAATCTATCATAAAAGATATATATATATATATATATATATATATAAACAGCTAGATCAACATGATTTACCGCTTGACAGAAAACAACATAGCATCACATGAAAAAGACATCACATAGGACACACATATTTTTCACGTGGAAACCCAACTAGGAAAAACCACGGTGGGGATGAATACCCACAAGCTATTTTGAACTCTTTAGAAGTCTGCTCTATTAGGAGCCTTGTCCGGTTAAGGACTAATACAATAGGTTCTGTTAGGAACCAATCCTGTTAGGGATCACCTGGTTAAGGGATGGCTAGAATACCCAGTTAAGGGTTAAACCCTGTTAAAGGTTAACTTGTTAGAGGATTTCAAGAACTCAATGGTTTTGAGTCACCCTGTTAAAGGATTTACAGTAAGCCAGTTAAAGCTACCCTGTTAAGGGATTTCCCAACTATTGAAGTGGTTAGAGATCAACGGGTATTACAATGATCTGGTAACAACACTCAATGCCAATGCAGATCCACTTTAGCTCCTCTTCACCTTCTGCACTTACACTCTGCAGGTATCACTTCTCTCTTCTGGTCTAGCAAGAATCACGTATCTCTTCTCTTGGATACACACACATAACTTTTACCAACAACCTCAGAAAGAAACACAACATCGGCCTTATAGGAAACAGATAGGTCGGTAGCTTAAACCCTAAACCCTAAACCTGTTAGGTTAAGCAAGTCAAATAGTTCAATCCTGACTGTTGAGCACATTGCATTAAATGCAACAGTCTTGAACGAATCTCAAGACGTTCTCCATCGTTCATTTTCCACCAATTTCATGGCGGCTGATAGCCCATCACACATTATCACCGTTTACAGACTTCGCACATTCTCGAGGTAGATAGGGACAATCTCCTCCATGCAAGATCCTTCACGCGCACAAGGCTGACGCGGCAATAGGATCTGTTCTTTGTTACAATGCTAACTCATCACACAAAGTCACCGATTGAGTCACACAGGCTTGAGACACTTCAACTAGAAACCCTGAAGTTGAGACTACCAACCGGTAGTCATACAAAGCTTCCATGTGCCGGTTCCCATAACCACATGTCGATTCACCTTTAACAAACACACTGCGTCACTTTGGCACATATACTGGTTCACAGTGTTATACTGGTTCTCTCCTCTTCAACATATTGACATCAATGACAACACACAATGTCATCATGTCCTTATACCAGTTCACATAATGCCTACATTTAATGGCTTCATTGAGTCCTTTGGTCTTCCAAATGCACCTGCACCAACTTGAATTCTCCTTCAATTCTTGATGAATGCTTGATTGCTTGTTCACTTGGAATTGAATTGATTTTATAATTAAGAGATCACTTGAATTGTAGGTAGACCCCTTCAAATGACAGGGTAGGCTTCCTTTTATACCTAATATATGTCTTGAAATCTTTGTATCCCAATGGCATTAAATTAAAGTACTTTCTCTTCTATCTGGTATTGGTGGAGCAGAGGTTGCATTGTATCGACCTATGATACATATTTCCGCAGATACAACACAAGTTAAATGTATCCCCGGTCGATGCAAAGCAACCTTTGCTCCAGAGATCACTAGAAAATAGAGAAAGAACTTTAATTTAATGCCATCAGGATAAAAGGCTTTCAAGATAGATAAAATTTGAGTTTGATTGTCATCATTTACTTTGCCAAATTCTTCACACGTAACTCCTGAATCAATTTCCTACACACAAAATGACAAAAATAGCTTTGTTGATGGGGGATTTCCTAGGTCAAATAGGTTTGAATATACCTTGAAGTGTGCAATATAGAAGGTTTGTATTCTTAATCTCCTGCCCATTTCTTAATTTAAAAGATGATATCTTTATTAAATATCTCCTCTATTTTTGGAGGTAGAAATCTTTAGGAAAAGATATCTTCCTCCCTCTTTAAAATGATCCCTTTAGATCTAATCTAAAAATGCTAAAAATTGAACATGATACCTTGATGAATCTTTCTTGAATCCTCACACAAGGTTTTAGGATGTCATGCAAACTATTGATCATGAATGTTGTGCTTTAACTTGAATTCTCCTTCAATGCTTGATGAATGCTTGATTGCTTGTTCACTTGGAATTTAATTAATTTTATAATTAAGAGATCACTGGAATTGTAGGTAGACCCCTTCAAATGATAGGGTAGGCTTCCTTTTATACCTAATCATACATAAAGTGTTTGAATTTTTTCTCACACATGAGGCAAGAAATGAGGGGTCATATTTTGGGTCCCAATCACGAGTCTTGTCAATTTAGGATGTGACATGCTAAAGTGGGCATCAATGTCTCAAGATCAGATGAACCTTAAGTGATTGTCTCCCTTGCATATGATTTGTTTGGGTGATAAACTTCACCATTCTACTCACAAGAATTTATTAAGTCTCAAATATAGGGAAACTGAAGGCTTCAAATAGAAAACTTGTACATGCAACTAAATCCATTGACTAATCAGAAGAACAAAATTAAGAGACAGTTCGATCATCTGAGAGATGTTGTAGACTTGCGACTCACTAGGTACTTAGTTTTTGTGGGTAAGATTTTTTTTTTGTTTTGGTTATGGTTGTGGTGTTTGTAGGGAGACATTTACAAATTTATATCTATTTTCACTATTTAATGGTTTATGGGTTTGTAATGGTAATTTAATGTTCTTTCATATTTTTGTATATATTCTTTATAATAGCCTATTATATTGATTTGTTCTATTATGGATAATGGTGTGGGTCAGACGGCTTTTCTGTCGGTGCATTAAAGCATTGCACGAGTTCTACTTTTAAAAATTACATGAAACATTTTTAATTTATTTGATTTAGTGTTATTTGAAAATTTTTTTATCAATGATGTTTCCTTTCTCCAAGAATTGGATCTAGGATCTTTCCGTCAGATAATATGTAACATCCAATGACTAAATATTTTCTGTACAAATGCTTATTTTATTTAATTATCATCTAAGCGTGAATTAAAATTTATATCTGTATGGAATCAGAACATACAAGCTGAAGACTCACGTGCAAGTAAATTTCGTAAAAGAAAGCAAGCATGCATTATCTTGAATGACATGGAAACAAGCTCATCAGCTGCCTAGAAGAGAGTAATTGGAGAAAAGCAGAGGAAAGTGTTAAAGGGTGATAAATACATAGAGAGTATGCAATACAAACAAACAATGTCTGGAGTGTGTGATGTGACGTCTCTAATTTATGTCCATAGGGACTAACTGGTTTTGGAGTTCCTATGAAACCTATTGGGCCACGCTTGGAGGAAATCAATGTGTTCATGCAAGGAGCACCTTTTTTCTATTACGAGAATGATGCTTTTGCACCGAAGGATATTTGGAAGGCAATATCCAAAAATTTCTATAGTATGGAACCAGAGTTGGTAGACTTGAAGTAATTTTCAGCTTTTAGAAGACTAAGAGGTTATGTACACAATATCCCAATAGAAGGGAGATTTCAAGAATTACCTCTCCCCCTCATGACTATTAAGGAAGCACTTCCTCAGACAAAGGATTATTGGCCTCCATGGGATCAAAGAAAAAAATTGAAGCATAGACTCTAGACGATGTGATGGTGTCCTTCATGAAGAACTCTACACTATAATTGAAAATTCACGAGGGAAACTGCAAGATAGTGAACAAAAATACATTCTTGAAAAGTGCAAAGAATGGAACTTGGTTTGGGTGGGGCCAGGTCAGGTGGACGCTCTAGAGGTTGACGAGATAGAAATAATATTAGGATTTGAAAAAGATCACACTTGTGGAACTTCGTGTGTGACTGATCGATTGCGCTGTTTGGGTAATGCATTCCAAATAGATACAGTTGCATACCATTTATCTGTCTTGATTAAAGTCTTTTATCTTGATGGCATTAAATTAAAGTACTTTCTCTTCTATTTGTTATTTGTGGAGAAGAGGTTGCATTGCATCGACCTAAAATACATATTTCTACAGATACAACACAAGTTAAATGTATCCCAGGTTGATGCAAAGCAACCTCTGCTCTAGATATCACCAAAAAATAGAGAAAGAACTTTAATTTAATGCCATTAGGATAAAAGGCTTTAATCAAGACAAATAAATGGTATGCAACTGTATCTATTTGGAATGCATTAGCCTAACAACGCAATCGATCACTCGCACACAAAGTTCCACGAGTGTGATCTTTTTCAAATCCTAATATGATTTCTATCTCATCAACCTCTAGAGGAGCCACCTGACTTGGCCCCACCCAAACCAAGATCCATTCTTCCCACTTTTCAAGAATGTATTTCTATTCACTATCATGTAGTTTCCCTTGTGAATTTTCAATTATAGTGCAGAGTTATTCATGAAGGACACCACCACATCGTCTAGAGTCTATGCTTCAATTTTTTTCTTTGATCCCATGGAGGCCAATAGTCCTTTGTCTGAGGAAGTGCTTCCTGAATAGTCATGGGGGGGAGAGGTAATGCTTGAAATCGCCCTTCTATTGGGAGATTGTGTACATAACCTCTTGGTCTTCTAAAAGATGAAAATTACTTCAAGTCCACCAACTCTGGTTCCACACTATAGAAATTTTCAGAGATTGCCTTCCAAATATCCTTCGGTGGAAAAGAATCATTCTCATATTAGAAAAAAGGTGCTCCTTGCATGAACACATTGATTTCCTCCAAGCATGGCCCAATAGGTTTCATAGGAACTCCAAAACCAGTTAGTCCCTCCAGACATAAATTAGAGATGTCACATCACACACTCCAGACATTGTTTGTTTGTATTGCATACTCTCTATGTATTTATCACCCTTTAACACTTTCCTCTGCTTTTCTCCAATTTCTCTCTACTAGGCAGCTGATGAGCTTGTTTCCATGTTATTCAAGATAATGCCTGCTTGCTTTCTTTTATGAAATTTACTTGCACATGAGTCTTCAGCTTGTATGTTCTGCTTTCATACAGATATAAATTTTAATTCACACTTAGATGATAATTAAATAAAATAAGCATTTGTAAAGAAAAGATTTAGTCATTAGATGTTACATATTATTTGATGGAAAGATCCTAGACAATTCTTGGAGAAAGGAAACATCATTGATAATCCTTTTTTGCAAATAACACTGAATCAAATAAATAATAAATGTTTTATGCAATTTTTAAAAGTAGAACTCGTTCAATGCTTTCATGCACCGACGAAAAAGCCGTCTAACCCACATCATCTGATACCATCAAAATTCCGACGACAACTAAAGAAACATCGGACAAGGATGCTGTATATCCGACATCACTTCCATGTTGAACAGTCATCGAGGAGCAAACATAGCATCCGTCAGAATTCCGACGATAATCCGCCAAAATTTTTGGTTGGGGGAGCAAATATAGCCGTCGTCAAAAGAGTTCATAGTGTCGTCGGACGTTCGATGCAAATGGCATTGTCGGGAAGACCGATGATGATTTTTCTACAGTTAAATTGGTCAGAAGTCCGATGTGGTGTCGTCGGACTTCCGAAAATTAGCCGTCAAAAATTAGGCCCAAATGTACTAGTGTGGTGAATTATTTAGTGGGTGCAATAATAAACTTTTGTCTATCTAAGGAAGGAGGATGGATCTTACCAACGAGGTTAAGGCCCCATGTAGAAAAAGACCATGGTGTTGTGATTGGCTGCAAATCCTATGCTGGATCATGGATCGGATCTCCATGCTATTGATAGGGCACACACTTCTTGATGAATTCACAACAATCATGTTCCATGGTGATCCAGTAGTATCCCACTCTTACGAGCTATTTGGCAAGAACGTATCCACTCATATGAGAGCACCACAAGTTTCAACATGCACTTGACTTACTGATCGAATGACTTACCGACTTACCTGCTTTGATTGCAAGATTAGCTTTGATCAAATCTAAACATTTAGCAAGGATGTCATGGTAGCCCCAACGATATATATTATCTCCTATAAGTGTGAATTGGGCACAATGGTAGATGAGGTTTTGGTGTTTATTTTAGGATATGTTAGGTGGGATGGTACCATCTTTAAGGTATGTGTAAATGTTGTGGTACTAGGGTGATTGGGGAATGTCTCAAATGTTGGCCGAAGAAGTTTCTCAACCAAGAAATCATATTTAGGGCTATATGATTCTATTGTGAGAAAAGAACCAATAGTGGCCATTACATTGACTACCTGTTTTGTGCACTAGGGATTTGATTGAATATGATGCTTTGAAAGTTCTTCTTGAGGTCGTCGACCATTATTTTGTATTGCAGGAGTTTATCATCCTTATTTTGGTACTCATCATTCACCTATCTGATATCTAGTTGTGATTCTCCATAGATGAGGATATATGTGATGTTACACTGAATAGATACCTTTAGACCAATGATGAACCCTTCATATTCAACAATATTGTTTGTATATAGAAAAAAAGCTTGAATAACTTGGGGAAAAAGACCCCCTTGAGTAAGAAATAGGAAACTGATGCAGGACACCTAACACTCCAAGAATGCCATTTTGTTTTCTTCTAAGTTTTGTGTGTTGTCTTTTATGATGTAATAACGGACCAACCATTTGGGACTCAATAGAGCCATGGTTTGAGTTGTCCAAGCTTTGGGTTGTGTCATTTGTGTTGAGGATGCTGTCAGCCTAAAAAGTTGAAATGCTAATGTAGATCATAGGAATGATACTCTACATCATTTTTATCATGTAATAGGGGTCTACTGTATTGTGTTTAGGTCTTCTAGGATGCTTGAGGGCCTTTCAGGGCCTTGGAATGCATTAGAATGAAAAGTTGCATCTCAAGTGTCAAAAGATGTAAAAGTTGCTGAGCAACTTTTTGCAAAAGTTGCATTCTTGATGATTGGCGTTGCAAAGTTGGTTGAACCAAATAAACCATCAGCATATAAGCCAAAATATACTTCATTGTACGATTTGGAGAATCTAGAGTGCAAGAACAAGTTTTTGTGTTTTAAGGAAATCTTGTCTTTTCACCATTTTTTGACAGTTTTCTCTTGTTTTCATTGCATTGTACGGTCCAGTACGGACTTGGTTGTAGAATATCATTGCTGGAAATGAGATTTTATTTAATTTACTTTTCAATAAGTTTGTTTATCACATTTGATTGTGCTTAGTTGTAGAGATCTCATTCATTCTCTGAAACTAGTTGTAAAATCCTTGCAAAGTATTTAAGAACAAAATGGCTCTAACCCGAGCATCCATTGATGGAACCTGTTGAAATAAAGTGGAACTATAGGTTAGGGTCTGTACATAGGTTTAGAAAAGGTTTTTTTTTGTTTTGTAGGCCTTTGAGGAGGAGCTACAATGAAGCCCTAGGCTCACCGCTAGGAGTTGGTGAGTTAGGACAATAGAAGAAGTGTGTTTTAAGAGCACATATGGATTGGTAGAGTCACAAATAAGGTATGGTTGGAAATAAATTTGAATTATATTCAAGAATAATCAATTGATTTAAGTAGGTGATTTGAATGATGAAGCTTTCCAAAGACATCTTTCCTAGTCACCCGGGTAGGCCTAAACCCTTGAAAATAGGGTAGTTATGGTTCCCATAGTTGTACGGAAAAACTAGATGCAATTATTTAGTATTATATGCAACTCTGAAAAGGGTACTCGAATCTGCAATTTTTTCATTTCCTTGTGTGGGAATTTTGTAAACTAAGCACTGAAAACCGGTCTAGGAGGGCTAATTGAATTATGCCTATTTGGTAACCGATAGAGTCCAAGTGAGGCTAGAAAAGCTTGGCGATGGGACCAAAGGTGATAAAAACCCTAAAATATGTCAAAGGCACTATCTAAATGCATATTGAACCCATTATAGGAGTTGGTGTGTAGAGATTAAGGTGGCAGCCTCAGTAGGAAGAGTAGATTGCCTAAGATCAGTGGCTATACCTTGGAGGAAAGCCAAAGTAGTTCAGACCTTGGAGGTCTCAATATAAAAACCCCTACTAAGTGCCATTAGATGGGCTTGAGTAGTTGAAGGGTTGAGTAAGATAAGTCAATCAAGAAGGTGAATTGGATCAAGCTCCAAGACTCTCTGCATCAGAAACCTTCCCTTGATCATTTCTATGTATGAGAACCATCAAAATAGAGCTTCCAGGGGGGTTGTGCTATTATTGTGTAGACATATTTATTTGGGAATTTTGTGACCAATGGATGGGTATCGACCAAGGGCGTTTCAGCCATTTCTCTGCAATGACTTGTCCTTTGATATCTTTCTTGTCCACATACTAGATATTAAATTCGATAACATGAATGACTTAGCCATGTGACCGGCAAGGGTTGTATTTGATAGTATGTACTTCAAGGGGTCAATCTTATAGATGAGCTTGACGACGTGACTTAACATGTAGTGTAGAAGCTTTTGTGAACATAAGACAACAACTAAAAATTCTTTTTTTATAGGAGTATAATTAAGCTCATATCCCACTAAGGTTCAACTGATATAGTAGATGGATCGTTCTTTCCCTTGATCATCATGTTGGGCAAGGAATCCCCCCACTGCAACTGGAGTAACTGAGATATATAGGAGCAAAGGTTGACCTGAGATAGGTAGCATTAGGATGGGAGGATGAGCTAAATATTCCTTTATCTTGTCAAATGCTTGTTGGCATTGAACATCCCACATTGAACATCCCACTTAAATTCTGCGCCCTTTTCGAGAAGATGAGTAAAAGGCTGACATTTCTCTGCAAGTTGAGGAATGAAACGTCTGACAAATTGTAAATTTCCTTGAAGACTACACAAGTTCCTTAGTGTTCTAGGAGGAGGCATTTTTTAAGATTCCTTTGAGATTTTCGTGGTCAACATTGATGCCACACCTAGAGACGATGAATCCTAGGAGCTTACCTAATGAAATTCCAAACACACACTTTTTAGGGTTTAAGCACAACTTATATTTAGCTAGATGCTCAAAATTTTTCTCAAGAATATCTATATGTTCTACTCTTGTCTTTGACTTTCCCAATATGTCATCTATATAATCCTTCAACATCTTATGCATAAGGTCATGGAAAATCACTGTCATAGCGCGCTGATAGGTAGTACCCACGCTCTTGAGAGAAAATGGAATTACCTAATAATAAAAAGTTTCCCACATCGTGGTGAACATTGTTTTATGTTGATCTTCTTTTGTATTCTTTATCTAATTATACCCAGAGAAACCATCAATGAGAGAAAGCATTTCATATCCCGCTATCAAATCGACGAGGATGTCGATGTTAGGAAGTTGAAAATCATCTTTGGGACATGATTTTTTGAGATCTCTAAAGTCTATACATATTCTGATGGCCCTAGTGGGTTTAGAAATAAGTACCATATTGGAATTCCACTCCAAGTAATCAATAGGTCGATGAGCTTGACTTTTAATAATTTTTCCAATTCTATCTTGACCAATAATGCAATCCCGAGATGCATCTTCTGAAGTTTCTTCTTGAAAGGTTTTCCATTTGGATCAACAACCAAATGATGCACTACCAATTCAAGATCGAGGCTGGGCATGTTTGCATAGGACCATGCGAAGTTGATAGGCAACTTGTGAAGGATATGGGAGAAAAACCTAGAACTTTTTGTCAGATAGGGAGGCAACCACATGAGTGATATGTGGATTGTCTATAGTACCCAAGTTGATTTATTTGGTCTCATCTATGAGAATCAGTGATCTATTAGGAATATGTGTTAATGCGGGGAAGAGGGGAGTCCTCATCTTCTGGTGCCTCAAAGAGGTTTTCACTAGAAGATACACCCTTTACTTGTAATATTTTGTGGTCTATAGGTGCCTTAGGAAGGTTTTCACCAGTAGACTCTTGATCTTTTAATTCTTTTTCATTTTTGTGGTTAAGTATTCCTTCTTCCCCAAAGTATCCTTAAGGATCCAACTTGTACACTATATTCTGCTTTGGGTGATAATATGGTGCACACTTGTTTGCCCCCAAGAATTGAAGGAGTACTATGTCATTTTAGAATGTATCAAGGTGTGCAACCATTCGGCCCCAATCAATGAATTTAGGGTGGAAAAGTGGAAGGTCAATTAGGAGCACAAATGTGTCAAAGAGGGTGGATGTGCCAAAGGTCAATGAGATATCTATATCATCATATGCTTGTTTAACAACCTCTTCAAGAATGTCTTCAATATCAATCATAATATTTTTATTGCTTTCAGAATTGCCTTCCAAAGTCAAGGCTTCATGAGAGGGACGTCCAAAACCAAGCCCTTGATGGCAAACATTGGGAGCTAGATCAGTAGGTCTTCTGATTCCATTTTCTTTTTGCTCCAGTACTTTGCCTTGATAATCCCATTTCTTAGTAGCCAATTTTTGAGCCATGAGATATTTCTCTTTGAAGTGATTAAAGAAGGTGTCATTATCTATGGAAACATCTCTAAAAAGACACTAGTTAACATCTCCTTCTATGAACTCATAATTGAGTTCACCGTGAGATTGGAATGTGGTGGAGCCACATTTTATGACCATAGGTTCTTTATTTTTCAGTTCCTTGGTGGGTTTCCCATGAGCACGAGGATCTAGAGGTAGAGAACCCACTGTGAAGGTTCCTTGCAGGGCGTATTTTCCATAGTCGAAATCGTTGATCTTGAGTTGGGAAAAGGCGAATGAGATGGAAGTTTTCTCTTTAGCGGTGGTGAGTATGGAATCAGGGTCAACATATGAAGATGATGAGGTGGCATGTGAGGTTCTGATGTTGATACCTAGGCAATGGTGCGAGTATGGTGAGGAAGCCTCGAGAGCATGAAAATACTTGAATGGTTGAGTGTCACTACGAATAGTAATTTCTCATCCTTGATAGGAAAATTTGAGGCACTGATGGTAAGTGGAAGGGATGACCTGCATGGCATGGATCCATGGGCAACCAAGGAGGATTTTGAATAGAAAGTCAAGATCAATGACATGCCATAATGTGCTTTGTGTTACTAGGCCCCCCAAAATAGGGAGGTTGATCATCCCCGCTAAGATTCTCTCAGTGTTGTCATATGCTCTTATTATGATGCATTGATTGTGCATATCTGCGACAATGTACCCCACTTGATTGACAAAATTCAAGGTACAAAGATTCATGGTAGAACTATTATTGATTAGAACTCACTTTACCTTGTAGAGTTTGACAATGACTTCAATATTGAGTGGACAAATGTGATTAGGATCAGGAACAATGGCATCAGACTGCATGAAGTTGAGATGATATGTGGAGGATAAGTGCACAACCATAGCTTGGAATTGTGTAGGTTTTATGTTACTAGGAACATGAGCCTCTTGTAGTGTTTGGGTAAGAATCTCCTGATGAGTAGGCAAAGCTTTAAGAAAATCTAGGATGGAGATCTGTGCGGGGGTTTTGACTAAATGCTCAAGAATGTTGTATAGTGTAGGCATAGACATTGGGGTGTGGTAGGAGCTGGGGCCCCAAGGAATGTGATGCAATCTATTTTGGTGGTTGCTACACAATGTGTTATTATTTACTAAGTTGTCATTAGTTTTATGTACAAAGTCATCCTATATACTCTAGTCAGTCAATACTACTGAAATATTCAGTCGGTAAGCACTAAAGCAGTCAGTTACAGAAGAAAGGAGTCACAGAGTTAAGTATACACTGAGTTGTCTACCGAGTAACATTCTATGTCTACCAAGAAGCAAAGAAGGTATACCAAGTAATCTGAACCGAGTAGAAACGTGTTACTAGATTCAATGAACTTGGACACATATGTGGAAACGTGTTACAAGAATCGAGGAATAGGGAACCGTTATCACATAGGAAATTGCACTTCAAAATTTTATATGATTTTGAGGAAGTTTATCCAATGAAATAATTTCTATGTTTATTCATTCGATGAATCTTGTTTGTAAGATCAAAGCATGAATAGATCACCATCCCATAGATCTATTTATACAGAGTGATTTGAGAATAAAAAATTGAGACATGTGTGATAGAAGAGTTAAAAGGAAAATCATAATAGGACACATTGAGTTGTGACTGCTACGACTGATAGAGATATTCAGAGGTCACCGAGAAAGTCTTCAGAGAACAGTTTAAGGGACAGAGTAAACATAAGGGTTTACCGAGTTGATTTATCAATTACCGAGGTATGCTATGAGCAAGGTAATTTCATATTGAGCACATAGAATCTGCTATAACATTTCAGATGTAAAGTTGTAGATATTTGTAAAGATTTTGTTGAATCATTTGAGTTGTAATAGAAACCTTTAACAGGGTAAAAGACTCTAACAAAGTCTATAAATTATAAAGCCTTTAACCAGGTGTAGCATTTTGTATAAGTGTTGTAAAATCCTTTAGCAAGGTAGATCTAAAGATCTTGATACTCCTAACAGGGTAAGCTATTAGAAATAGCTAAACATGTAGCTCTAACCAAGCAACCTTTATTATTGCAGTAGTGAAGTTGTGGGTGTCGTCCCCATCGCAATTTTTCTCTCTAACAAAGAGTTTTTGCGTAACCAAAATATTTGTGTTATGGAGTGAAATGTGTATGAATGTTATTTCTATAATTATGCGTTAGCTTTATATTATGAGATCAACAGTTTACAATTTATGTTTATCAATAAGATTATTTTTAAAGAAAAGTTTTGAAGTACTAATTCACCACTCCCCTCTCAGTACATTAGCTTTCATTGTTGGACCTAACAATTGGTATCAGAGCTTCAATCTTGGAAAAGGGTTTAACAGCCTAAAGAGAAAGATCTTATCAATGGAAGGCTACAAACAATCTTAGATAATTGTGAATCTTCAAGAAGAATTGGATCATGCTAATCAAGTGATTGCAGATATGCAGAGACAAATGCAAAGATCACTGAAAGTCAGAAGAATGTTGTTTGATGATTTACAGGACTCACAAGAGTTGGCGGAACAAATTGAGACATCATCTGAGAACAGTATATCAGAAGAGACTGAAGAAATGATTGGAGAACTGAAAGAAAAGAACAAAGCACTGACTGAACAACTGAAAGCAATGAAAAGAGAACATGAGCATTTTAGCACACAGATGACTGAAAATCTTGATGCATTAAGAATAGCTGAGGATAACATAAGAGACATGGAAAAGTAAAAACAATAGCTAGAAGCATTGGTGTCTAAAAAGAATGATGAAATCACAAGAATGACTGGAATTCAACATAATCTTTTTGATCAATTGGGTTATGCACATCATGAAGCAAATCTAAAAGAAAATGAGAATCAAACATTGAAACTTGAATTATCAAGACTGACCAATGAACTTGAAGCAGAGAAGAAATCAAAAGAAACACTAAAGAAAATTTATGAAGCATCAAGGATGTTGGATGAGCAACTAAATATAAGAAGACCCAACAAAGATGCAGGACTCGGTTACAAAGAAAAACACTCTACTGAGAAAGGGATCAACACCACTGAGAGAGGGGAATCATCAAAGCAAGCTAGAAACAAGGAGAACATCAAAGGAAAGAAGCCTATCTGCAACTACTATGGAAAAAAAGGACATACTGCCAACATGTGCCAAATCAGAAAAGGTAAGCAACCGAATGCCACTAGGTTTGATGGTTATTGTTACAATTGTAATAAGTATGGTCACACATCTAAACAATGTAGGACAAAGTCTGCTAGCAATTTTCAGAAGGCAAAATTCAACGGGTTTTGCAAAAAATGCAATAGATATGGACATAGTACCGAGAAGTGTTGGTTTAAGCAGAAAAACTATATGAGGTCTTCACACTGAGCAAATACTAGAAGCTACTGAACTCACACAGATCTTAACCGATAGTATACTACAGTGCCATGGGATTACAATACAAGGATATGGTGTGAATGTTGTGGAATATATGGACATATAAGTGCCAACTACATGATAAGGTTTGGAATGAACAACCAAAGATCATGGAGAAATCCTGGAATGGCATGCTTTCATTGTCATAAAGATGGACACTTGGCTAAGAACTGTAGGGATCAACCCAGAGGAGATACTGAAGAGATAAAAATCAAACTACAAAAAATCTGGGAAAAAAAGGAAATTGAGTCAAAAAATGAAGAAATCACCTTACCTACCGAGTTAGGTGCATCTACTTTGAATTAATGAGTAATGGTATGAAGGGACTGCATTCTCTCAAGGTTAGATCTTAACAGTTCCTATTTTATCATGTACTTAATTTCAAAATATGCATAGCTAAGATGCATTAGCAAGTTTGAAATTCTATCTAGTCTTTTGGAGTACCAAAGAAGTCAGTAAGTGCAGGAAGCCTGTCTAGTTAGTAAAAGCGTAAAAGGAAGTTAATCGGTTTAGTGGAACTGAGTGCATTTAATGTTTTCTTACCTAACTACATTAAGCCCGATAAGGTACAATGTGTACTTAAAGTTCTTCATGCGGTCATTTTACACTTACCAATTATCAAAGGGCAGAGCTAAGTGATTCAAAGGCAATCAAATATCTCCCAAGCGAATTTCAAGGTATTTATACAGCAATCTCAAACACATTTTTAAGCCAGTTAACCGGTCAATATCAGTTGTGATCATCTACATTATATTTACGAAGTTGAAAGCATTTTCTAGTTAGTTAAAACCCTAAGCTCTTTCGTTAGTAGAAATCCAAGTTTGAAATGGCTCCTAAGTTGCAGAAACCTGTTGTAGTTGAGACTATTGAGAAGCCCTCACTGAAGTATTCCTTACCTCCCAAAGTTACATCTGAACCTGATGAGAAAACTGCTTTTTCTCTTATTTCGGATAGGGTTCTATTGGTTGAAGATGTCAGATTCTACACTAAGTGACGTGTTGAACAGCTAGGTCATACCAAGATCAAGGACATGTATGATGAGTTATGCACCGATGGAATCCTAAATAGCAAGTATGAGCATATCAAAGTCAAGGGATTGACCGAAGCCCTAACCTACCCTCGAGTTTTCAAACCCCAATGGGTTAAATTTGTTTTGAGTAGAGTTCATGATGAATTTATGTGGTTAGAGGAGCAACCGTTCAAAATCACCAAGGAGTTCATTCACATAATAACCGGATACCCTATATACGACCATGCCCGAGCACAGAAAATGATTTCACAGAACTTTAACCGGAGTTGAGTCTGATTGCAGAGGTCTTAAATTGAATAATGTTACAGATGCAGAGCTAAAGTTTGCAATTAGAGTCATCGATTATTGTTTCTTTCAATCGGCAAGAGAAAATAATGTACCATGTGCAGCTGTAGATTTGGCCTACAAGATTGTGAAAAACGGTATGAAGATTGATCTATGAGAAGTGTTGTTGAAAAACCTATTTGAAAATCTCAACACTATAAGGAAACCTAAGAATAATAACTCAGCAAACACACTAAAGTTTGGGTCACTCTTAGTGTGCATGTTTTTCTATTTTCAAAAATTCTTCCCATCAGTCGGTAACATAGTTTGGGAGTTACACCGGCCAATCACCCATCAAATAAATGACTTTATCAATAAGTTAGGTGATAATTTCAATGAGATAATGGATGATTACTTCAGCAAATTTCAAGAAAAGATGCATAACAGGTATAGAATCCCACCTCAGTTAGTGGAAAAATATAAGGATGATATATGTTTTGAAGTGGACACCGACTACTGTTATGTCAATGCAGTAGATCCTATAACTCAATCTCTACCGTCCATGCGTTATGAGATGGATCTTGATATTTCTCAACAACAGATAGATGCCCTTCTTACACTTCCAAGGCACTTGATCGAAATCAGATATGGTACCTATGAAGAGGTAAAAGAGAAGGTAAAAATGAGCATAGTTGTACCAAAGGCTACCAGAAAAGCCACTAAAATGATAAAAGACTTAACTAAGAAATTTGGAGAAGGTTCTACCTCCACACCTACTAAGCCAACAGGTAGGAAAGATGATCAACTTTCAATTGAGGAAGAATCTGAAGCTCAGGAAGCAGCCATCACTCTAAGCACCGAGTTGCCAAAGGGCAAAATATTGAAAAGGAAGAAACAAGATACACCTAAGGTATCATGGAATCCACCAGTGAAATGACCTAACACTAGATCATCTGCAGTGTCACTCAGTAAGAGGCAGAAAAATGTTGAATTGCCTAAAGTTACAAAGACTTATAGAAAGTCGACCAGGAGACTCATTTTGAATAAGGAGTCAAGTGACATAGAATCTGAAGACAAAAATAAATTTCAGATTGTTAAAAGCACAAAGGAAGATGTACACAGTGTTGACAACTTTTGTGCCAAATTGAAACAATATGGAGGATTCGGGTCTTTTAGGTATGTTAAATATGACTCCTAGACAACAGAAGAAAAGAGACAAATAGAAGAGCCAGTTGTATGTACACTTCTCAAATTTCGAGTAGTTCCATTGGAAGTAAGTAACCTTCTTCCAAATGCATTATACTCTCACATTGATAACAGATGGAAATATGCTATGGACTTGGAGAAGCAGATAAGAGAAAGAGTTTTAGTACATCTCTTTCCAGACATGTCGGTAGATGATATTAGAAATCATTTGAAAAACTATCAGACAAATTTTTCAGTGAAGCATAGAGCCTTGAAAATGATGAATGGACTTTATCTTAAAGTCGAAAAGGAAACCAAAGAAAAATGGCAAGAAATCTTCAGAATTCAGACTAAAGAAACTCAAGGTGAAGTAGAAATAGTTGACATTACCGAGCAAGATCTTGCTTCAACTATTCAACAAGACGAGGATGTCATTGATAGTGAGGCACATGAACAAGAGATGATAGAAGGAAATGCCTATGCCAAACTAGTGTCAAGTGAATCAGTTTTGGAACAAGTCAAGTCCTATCCTCTGGTAACACAGCAAGTTTCAACTGAGAAACCTTAGGACACTGATCAAGGCAAAGAGGATCAACAGTCTACAAAAGGAGAATCTACTTCTCAGGCCACCGGGGAACAGACTTCTCAAGCACCTGCATGTACTGAAATTGTTGCCACTGAGACCCCAAGTAAGGAATCATCGAAGGGCACATCAGAGGCTAAGGGAACTGACAAAAGTGTTGCCTCTATTGAGCAACCTATTGAGGGTGAACAAGCCTGCAAAGCCATTGTACTCGTTCAACCGGTGAAAGCCTCATCATCCAAAGAAAAGAAAGTGAAGAAGCATAGTTTCAAGGTAGATCTATCAAAGCCTATTGTGTTGCCAAATGTTGACATTTCAAAACTGAAAGGGCAAGCACTTATTGAATTCAGAGAACTATGTAAAGCCAAAGTAGAACAAGAAAGACAAATGGCTATTCAGAAGAAGAACTGAGTACTTCAGAAGGTTAAAGCATTATTGACAGACATGCTACCTGAAGCTACCATGAATAAAGATGCTACCATCCATATGCAACTGGATGAACTACTCACTAAATTAGAAGCATCAGAAGTAGACGCATCAGAATACCTTAGCAAGTTGAAGGACAAAGAGCTAACTGCCAAAATGATTGAAGAAGTGCAGAATGCAATTGCTATAGGTAAAGTCAAGCTTGTTGGACTCATTGCTGAGTTGTCCCCTTAACTCAAACATATTATTTATTTATTTTAGAAGCTCTGTACATTTTCATTATTTATTAAGGATATCAAGCATAAGACCGAAGTCATTGAACAAGAGATTACCGATCTCTCCAATAAATTGACCATCGAGCCAAATTCTGTTTAGAATTTCTATACCAAGTTGCAAACTCTTATGGTTCAATAGTTAGAACTTCGGAATGAAGAGCACAAAATAAGGATGGATATCATGACTCTTCAGACCTTATTTATTCCCCACTTATCATCAGTCCAAGAGTAGATCAACCGAGCTACCCACTTATCCACTCAACCAGAGGGAAGCACTTTAGATGGTTTGATTTCACTGTTATTTGATATTATAGCTTAGAATTCCCTAATGGACAGTGTCAAGGATGCACTCTCCACTGCTCTCACCGATGCTAGTACAAAGTATAAATCTATTTTTGACTAGTTGCCTCCACCTAATGGTAACTAGTTTTGATGTTTGTCAAAAAGGGGGAGTGTACCGAGTATAAGAGGGAGCGTACCGAGTAGAACAAAGTATCCAAATGTATAGTTGAATTTGACAGGGGGAGCATAGAACACAGAGCAGTGAACACAGACCATTGATCACAGGAGCATGCAAATTAAGTTATGTATAGTATATTGTAAAGGGGAGTATATATTTGAGTATGTTACTATTTATTGACAATTGTATATACTATCATTTTAGTCAAATTTTGTAAGTATATAGATTTTGAGTTATGACTTTGAAAGGAGTTTTGTCAAACATACCAAACTAATGTCAAAAGGGGAGATTGTTATTATTTACTAAGTTGTCATTAGTTTTATGTCCAAAGTCATCCTATATACTCTAGTCGGTTAATACTACCAAAATATTCAGTCGGTAAGCACTAAAGCAGTCGATTATAGAAGAAAGGAGTCACAGAGTTAAGTATACACCGAGCTTTCTATCGAGTAACGTTCTATGTCTATCGAGCAACAAAGAAGGTATATCGAGTAATCTGAACTGAGTAGAAACGTGTTACTAGATTCAATGAACCTGGACACATATGTGGAAACGTGTTACAAGAATCGAGGAACAGGGAACCGTTATCACATAGGAAATTGCACTTCAAGATTTTGTATGATTTTGAGGAAGTTTATCCAATGAAATAATTTCTATGTTTATTCATTTGATGAATGTTGTTTGTAAGATCGAAGCATGAACATGTCACCGTCCCAGAGATCTATTTATATAGAGTGATTTGAGAATAAAAAATGTGAGACATGTGTGATAGAAGAGTTAAATGGAAAATCATAATAGGACACATTGAGTTGTGATTGCTACGACTAACAGAGATATTCAGAGGTCATCGAGAAAGTCTTCAGAGAATAGTTTAAGGGACAGAGTAAACAGAAGGGTTTACCGAGTTGATTTATCAATTACCGAGGTATGCTATGATCAAGGTAATTTCATATTGAGCACATAGAATCTTCTATAACATTTCAGATGTAAAGTTGCAGATATTTGTAAAGATTTTATTAAATCATTTGAGTTGTAATAGAAACCTTTAACAGGGTAAAAGACTCTAACAAAGTCTATAAATTGTAAAGCCTTTAACCAGGTGCAACATTTTGTATAAGTGTTGTAAAATCCTTTAGCAAGGTAGATCTAAAGATCTTGATACTCCTAACAGGGTAATCTATTAGAAATAGCTAAACATGTAGCTCTAACCGAGCAACCTTTATTATTGCAGTAGTGAAGTTGTGGGTGTCGTCCCCATCGCAGTTTTTCTCTCTAACAAAGAGTTTCTGCGTAACCAAAATATTTGTGTTATGGAGTGAAATGTGTATGAATGTTATTTCTATAATTATGCATTAGCTTTATATTATGAGATCAACAGTTTACAATTTTTGTTTATCAGTGAGATTATTTTTAAAGAAAAGTTTTGAAGTACTGATTCACCCCTCCCCTCTCAGTACATTAGCTTTCATTGTTGGACCTAACACATTGAGTATTAGTTCCCTTGATGTGAATCAAGTTGACATGATCCTCCACATGAGTAATGCAACTTATCATACTACCATAATCAAATGGTACATTATTGTAGTTAATATTGTTGGTAGTATGAGACTGACCAGTGTTGGACATGCTAGCTTCTCCCTAATGTTTAGGAAGAGCATCCTTAGACATGCCTAGGTTAGCATTGGGAAAATTTCTTGTGGTGGGGTCGATGTCAATTTTTCCTTGATTAATGAGATCCTAGACCAAATGTTTGAGCTTCATGCACTTGTTCGTGGCATGACCTTTGATACAATGATAGGCACAATACTCGTTTTCCCTATACCAATCAGGCTTAGGCTTGGACTCATAAAATGGTTGTGTTTGTGGATATACAATGATATTATGTTGCTCCATGCATTTGAAAAATTATATTTAAGGGTTCCCCCATAGGAGTAAACTGACACCTTGGGTTATTGTGACCTGTTTGACAAGGAGGAGATTGAGCAATAGTGATCATGTTTGTTCAATTTGCCTAAGAATTTTGCATCTGCACTTGAGGATGATGATAAGTCTAAGGTGGTGGATTGACATAGATGGTCAGTGAGGGATTGAGGTACAATTGCTGTGGGGGATTGGCAAATGTCTGCAGGGGCGGTGGCTTTGTGGCTATGATCATTTGCACTATCTTGGAATTAGTGGCTTTGTGGCTATGATTTTGATGATTCCTTCGTCGATCAATGCCTTTTTTTACTGACCATCCTTTAGACATGATATCTTTGAATGTGCTTGTGTTGTTTAATCATATGTGATATGCAATCTTTGGGTGGAGATTATCGATGAATATCGGGACCAATTGAGTATCAGGTACTACACATGGGAGACGATCAACAAGGGCTCTCCATCTTTGGATGAAGTCTAAGAGGATTTCACCTCCTTTTTGTTTGGTTTGACAGAGGTCAAGCATGAAAATGCCATTTTCCATGTTATAATGGTAGTGAGCCACAAACCTCTCTGATAAGTCCACTAATGTCGTGATAGTGTCGAATGGCAACTTGGAAAACCATTCTAAATATGGTCCACTGAAACTCTTAGGAAACATACCGAGGAGATAATTGTCGCAATATCCTAACTCTTGGCAGACTATGTAAAACTCCTTGATATGATGGCCCAGGTCACCTTTCCCCTTATATTTATCAAACTTTAGTGTTTAAAAGTGTTTGGGAAATGACATTGTCATTATTGACTTGTCGAATGGGTAAGGTAAAAGATCATCTAATTTGAAATCTCGCTTGGAGTTGCTGTCTTGTAAGGTTTTGAGAGCTACTTTCATTTCTTCCCATCTGATATTAATTAGAAATGGATTGCGAGACAACATAGGAGACTGATAGTGTAGTGTTTAATATTCCACTTGATGTGAATGGATGTAGTTTGATTGTTGTGGAAAAATTTGATATCTTGTTGTGTTTTGATAGACAAGGACATGTTGCTAGACAAGTGGTTGTTGTGAGTATGTCACAACATTCTGTTGTGGAGTGATATATTGTTGTTGATACTGCACATTTGGAAGTTGTTGGACTTGAGGAGTACCACCTTGAAGATAGCTACCCTAGTATAATTAGGATGGGGTACATTGGATTGCACATTATACGATGGAGGGTTTTGACTAGCGCCACCTGGCAGTTGATGAGTGTTCATAATGACATAGGATGAAGATGGTGCTTGTAAGTAACTGAATCGCGGTTGTGATACGATAGGTTGTGAAGTCACTTGTAATTGATATTGAGGAGTGCTAAGAACTTGTGGCATGGATTGCACAGGTGGGGGTGTGGATGATGTTGGCACTATGTAACTCATGCCCCCAGTCATAGACTATGTAATAGGTGGTGGTGGATAGCCAGGCATCCCTGCAGTCCAAGATGACATTTGTGTAGGAGTTAAGTTCACTGGTCAAGTAATTGGATTAATAAAAGGGGTGACATGTACCACATTAGAGGTCAAAGGCATCTTAGCCACCATTAGGATTGAAGTGATAAGCTACGCAGATGGTGCAATAGTTATTGCATTGAAGATAACTCCACCTAAGGATGGAGGAAGTACAATCCTAAGAAGTTGGCATAGAAAGGTTGATAATGCCTTCCCAATATACCCATGGTTGGTAATTTGAGCGATGCGAGCTGGGTATTCTATTGTGGTGTCACCATCGACATTTGGATTTCTTGTTGAATCAGAAAGATGATGATGAGGGTTGTTGTGGAGGTACTTGTTGTTGAGGAGGTTCTTGTGGACTAGTAATCACATGTGTATCAGGTGATGCAATAGTCATAACTTGGGCAACCATATTCACAAAAATGAGGTTCTTAAGACTTTCAATGATCTCATCGACCATTTGAGTGTTATTCAGATTTGACAAGAATTGATCAATAGGATTGACTTGGACATCTATCTCATCAGGTTGATTAACCCTAGTTTCATTAGAGACAATGGGATTAAGTGGATCATAACTAATAGGAACATTTTTTTAAAATAATAGGATTGACGTCCAAGTCGAGATTTAGTTGCAAATCTAAAAATTTGACTTCGAATTGAGAAGGTTGTTGTTCCATTTCTTGTCGAGATCGGGACTGAGTGGTGACAAGCATGAATCATTGGATGAAGAGATATGATGATGAAAAAACAATGCTAACATCAAGGATTGGATTAATTGAATTATTTGATCAAATTGATGAAATGAATGATGAAATGAGAAATGACTAAACCAAAGACAGATTGACTTGGAAACTTGCACTCAAATTGCAAATGGATAATGTTTAAATAAATCAATGCGACATTGAAGTTGCTCAAGAGGATGCACTCAAGCAACAAGATAAATCAATGTAGACCAAAACTCTGGCTCCAGGTAATAAGGCCACAAAATATTAAACTCTAGACATGATATAGTTGAAGAGCCAATGATAAATGTTGCGCAAAAAGATGTAGACTATATTGCAATTGTGGAATATGAGACCAAAATGGATTGATTTTTGATTGATTTGATTGATTCGATGAATCACTTGATGAACTAGATTAAAGGATTGAATGATTGATCGAAAAAGGATAAATGATTTAGTAAGATGGCTAGCCAAAAGGGTTGGACATGATGAATCAAATGACTCAAACTAGTTATACGGGTAGACCAATTCGAAACTCAATTGATGTTGAATAATTTGATTGGTGACACAATTGATTGGATAAAATATTGATTCGATTGAAAGATTAATCCCTAACTTAGGCAAGATGCAATGATGATAGGGAAATGAAGATGTGAGATGACGATAATGATGATGCAAACTCTAAATGATGACCAAGATTGGCTCGACAACTGGTATGACCAATGTGATGATGAAACTTGGAATCTTGGTAGACGATAATAATGATGTAGACGAAACCAAAACAAAACTAGGCAACAAGAAACCTACTAGACTAGTATATCAACCTAAACTTCGGAAAAAATGGGTAGCATAACAAGGAAAAAGGCATTCCTGCGACCTCTAGGTGCAAACCTGACGTTCTTCATAGAAATCCCAGGATTTCTAATTGCAAACCTACAGTTTCCACAAGACTTGGTAAATGAAAGACAAAGGGACAATGTTCTCGACATCCCAGGGTGCAAACCCACTATTGCACAAATGAGAGGATTGAATTGGGAAAACATGTTATCATTGTTTTGAAGACTCGATAAAATGACAATTTTTTATGCAAACTTGTTGCTTCAAAAAATATGGTAAATTGAATCAACAAAGAAGTAGTATTTCTGCTGTTTCGACATGCTGGACAAATTGATTTGACAAAACAACAATGTTCCCGTCATTTGAGAGGACCTGGTAACTGACTTGGGGAGAGGCATTCCCGCCACTTTCAAGTGCAAACCCACAGTTATGTGAATAAGGAAAACTAACTCAAGAGAACAATGTTCCCGTAGTTCTAGGATGAAGTCTCATGGTTTCGAGACAATGAACTTACGGTTTTTGACAAACTAAAGTGATGAAAATGGGCTGCAAAATCACTATTTTTGAGACTTGACTTGGGGAAAAGAGATAGTAACACAAAAACACAACAAGCATACAAGCAAAAACATTTGACTCAACTAGACAATGAGGGCCTAGATTAGCCTATAGTCATTTTACTGGTATGAATGAACACAACGCAATTCTAATCATGTACTTCTTAGATTGGAAATGTGACACTACTTGCTAAATCCCCACTTGGATTTCTCCAGATACTTAAACAAAGTGGACAAAAAAGAGATTTTGGTGGCACTAGGTCCCCCACCATGACACACACTTCCCAGGTGCACCAAAATCTCATAGCCTGATGATCCAAAGATCTTATGAACCAAACAAAGGGAATCTATATTAACAATGCAAAGTACAAATTGGAGTGGCTTCTTAGGTCCAACCTCCTACACCAACAAGCAAAGGGTTTTGGGCCACTATAACACAAGTGTTTAGTTAGAATCTAGGGAATCCAACACCCTGCATGTGCCAAGTCAACCGTACTTTGAGTATTAACTCATTTTAGATTGACAAGAATGATATAAGCTAATACCAGCAGGCTCTGACTTTCATCTCAACTTTGTTTATATAGCAAACCATAATAGTAACACTTGAGTCATTCCCTCTCACCAACATATTGCACTGGGAGGCAAGCTTGCTAATAAAAAAGTACATGTTCTCTTACACCCAAGGCCACTCAAATGCGTGAGGGGAGAGGATACTTGTATATTATTTTAGGGATCTAATCTAACAAAGATAATACACAACAATCAAGGTAATTTAATTTAAGAAATTGAAGTGTTTTCTAACTACTCAAAAGACATTGGGTTCATTTTAACCAAATTTGCAAGTGCACCCCCCTTTGGTTGTCCTACAACAAACAAGTTAGTGTTTTTGGTTTTAAGGGTCTTCTATTAATGAATCTGCATAAATGTGAGCAAAAATTAGAAAACAACAATAGATTAGTGGGTTAGCAATAGAATCATGATATGAACATTCAAGAAAATGACAAAAATTGAAAACATAGAGCGATCCCGTTGTCTGATAGAGAAAACCTGCTATATCTAAAAAACTATTTGCAAACCTGCCATTTCACTGAGCATTCCCATGGTTTTACTAGTAAAATAATTTTGTTGAAAAAATAAAGAATAAAAAAACACAGACAAAGAAGAAAACCCACTACTTCTCTGTGCAATCTCGCCATTTTACTACGTAAACCCACTACTTTACCCTGCAAACCCATTGTTTGATTGTGAATTGACATAATAAAATAAAAAACCCAAGAGCATAATTTTGATTTTATACCTTCCGTATGGTTGCGGGAATGTGTTCTTGTCGTTTCTTTCATCAATCCCGTGGTTTAAGGCAGTGTTCCTACCATTTCTCAAAATTGCGTTGGTGATGAAATAGACTTCCGCCAATGCATAAATCCACCTATATTCCCGCCTTTTTGCCTGCAAGTGCTCAAAATCTATGAAAAACACATTCAAATAACAAAAAACGCAACATATGACCCGTGAAGTGGGTCCCACTAGGCGTGCTAGAAATGTGTGTAAAAATGTGAGTACTAAAATGATTGAAAATATATTTAACAATTTTAACTTCACAATCAACAAGTAAAACACTCAAGATCAGACAATAAAAATAAAGCTAAAATGACAATTAATAAGAAAGAAAATGCAAACTTAATAGCTCCTTTTTCTTAGGATTTGTCCTTCAATTTGGTTTGGTGTGTGCTCGATTTCTACAATTCCAAGGGTGCTTGAATGCACTCAATGATTATAAGTATGCAAACTAGACTAAAATGGATGCAAATGGATGTGATATGAGGTTGCAAATGAGAATGATATGAGTAATTATTAATTCACCATTACGATGACATGGTTGCATGAAAGTGGATGAATTGTGAAGAAAAGGGAGGGATTAAATAGCCATAGATGGGAGATGAGGCTTTAAAATGAGATATTTTTCCTCAAAGAGGATAAGTGGCGATCCTCAAGATGCCATGTGGAATGAGAAGTGGCTAAGCCCAAAATGACAAGTGTCCTTGACAGGGGAAAGTGTCATGGAGAGGAATGACAAGTGTCCCCAAGGACACATATCTATTTGGGGAAGAAACACCCAAATAAAAGGATTATTTTCCAAATATTAATAATATTGGGAATGTGCACACACATTTGAGGGGGCTAGAAAGGATAGGGTTGGTTAGAACACAAGGGTTAGGTAGTGGGTTAGGTTAGGATGCATGTGGGGAAATAGAATTGATTTAATTAATCAATTCTATAATGGAAAAAGAGGAAAATGACGAAAGGTGAATTACATAGTCAAATTATGCATTTAATTTATTTAATAGAAGATTGGATCAAATTTAATTAATTAAATGATTTATGATTGTCAAATAATTGATTAAAAGAGGACTATATCACAATTAATAAAATTAATTATCTAGGAGGGAAAACTAATTAATTAAATAATGCATAATTATTTAATTTAAAAGTAGTTAGGATAGCTTAATTTAATTAATTAGATTGATCAAATTTAGTTGTCTACAGGAGTGTGAGATTTTTCTCCCAAAAGGGTTTTCCCCACGTAAATCATTATATTGTGGTATGAATGTTATTTATGTTTATCTTTATTATTTTTGTAGCTATTGTAAAGATCTATTTATTTTTGCATCACCCCCTTGTTACGACTAGTGTAGGAATTTGTTTCTCTAGCGTAACTTCCATACAAGTGGTATCAGAGCCTGATCACCTTTGGTTTTAGTTGTGGGTTGTTGGATTTTTTTAACTACTCTGGATCTGAGTAAGAGCTTGTTCAAAAGATATTGGTGATCATGTTGCATAATTTTTAGATGGAAAGTTAGCTTGGGAGAATAGATTTGAATAAATTTTCTAGAATTAATTTTGAAATGTTGAATTTAAAGATGAGGATCTATTAATAGATCGATATTTGTGGGATGTTATTGATGAGAATGTCTTAAGACCTATAAACCCTTCTATTTGGATGAATTACAAACCACCTAGAAGCATTCAATATCTTGATGGCTCAATTGTCATCTGTTTATGTCAAGATGGATGTATTGAACACTTCCAAATATTGAGAGGGGAAAGGTGAATCAACATATATTAAAAGTCAATCAAATCAACTACTCAATTATCATTCATACCATTTACCACAAGTGCAAAAATAAAAACATTTGAAAAGTACAAAAGAAATCACATAGGAACACCAACATTTAATGTGGAAAACCTAACGAGGGAAAAAACCATGGTGAGAACTGTTGATTCAAGTAGAATCAATCAGATAAAACCATATACCTATCTGTTTATATCAAATGAAGAAAGACGGTAATGCAGATATATATTTCATATGAATGATTTATATATTGAACCTCTTCACTATCAAATTACAATTAATACATGTCCAAAACATTATTGATATATAATCAGGTTATATTAGAATTGACCCGAATTATTTATCTGGCTTGTTTGTTTTGATACCGATTCATTATTGAGCGTGTTTACAATGGCACAGATTAGTTATCATAGACACCGAATGGATTGGTTGCCATATGGAAGAGTCACGACCAAGTGACATCTTGGTTGGACATGTCTAAAAGATAATGTCCGATCAAGGTGCCACTTGATCGTGACTACCTTACTATATATGCATCATTCAAAAGAAAGGGGATGACATTGAAATCAATACATGTTCATCCTCTATACCAGCAGCAAATGAAGACAACAATATTATTGTCATAGTCATAATACCTAAATCTGAAATACACCATCTTGCATATAACTTGTTCATTAAATTGGAAATTGCAATAACATTTACATGGTATCAGAGCCAAGTTATAGAACCTGAGTTTATTCAATTTTGTGGAAAATTTAAGAACTAGTTTATATCAAGCATTCTATTTCTCTAATGGCCAATGCTATGAGATTTGAAGATAGACTTGGTGTGGGTGATGATTTCTCCACATGGAAGTTTAGAATCAAGATGATTCTAAGGGAGAGAAAAGTCGAAACTTTTATGAAGACTGAATCTACGGAACTAGAGACCAAACCTGACAAAACATCATGGTTAGAAGGAAATGAAAAAGCAATCGAGATTATTGTTGATGGGGTGAGAAATAACATAATGCCCATTATAAAAAAACATGAAATGGCTTTTGAAATGTTCAAAGCACTTGTAAACACATTTGAGATATCAAATGCAAGTCGAACTCTGCCCCTGAAGCGATAAATCAATCATATAACCATGAACAGAGGAGAGACATTAAACGCCTACTTCATGAGGATCTCAACTCTAAGAGATGAACTAGCTACTCTAGGATATGAGATCCAGAGCAAAGAGTTAACACTCATTGCTCTAGATGGGTTACCTAGTACATGGGAAACATTTGTCCAGGGCATCAGTGCAAGGGACAAAAATCCTGAGTTTGAAAGACTAAGAGATGACTGTCTCCAAGAGGAATCTAGATTGAATAAGAAATGAATAAAACATAAGAATATAGATGAAGACCTACAAGTCCTAAACACTAACTCCACCAAGCAAAACAAGAAAAGGCAGTTTAGGAAGAGAAAAGGTCATTAAGGCAAGAACACTTCAAAGAAGGACTTATCTCACATCCAATGTTATAGATGTGATCAGTTCGGACACTACGTTGCAAAGTGCATGGAAAGAACCAAGCAAAATGCTACATTTGCCAAAGCAGGAAAGACTAAAGAGGAAGATGACTCCAGAAAGTATGTATTCTACTCAGCACTCACAAGCCAAGCTTCTAACAAGATCAACTCATGGGTGATTGACAGTGGTTCATCCAGGCACATCACAGGGTTTAGAGAAGTACTTGACTCCATGACAGAGGAGAGTAATGAGGAAGTAACCATCAGAGATGACTCCACACATCCAGTCAGAGGAATGGAAACTTGCACCATCAAATTGAAGACATGCATATCCTTATGACTCGAAGGAGTACTATATGTCCCCGACATCAAAAGGAATCTATTCTCTATATCGGCACTGGAAGATAATAGATACAGAGTGACATTCATGGACAACAGAGTATTGGCTTGGCCAAAGAACTCTTCCATCAAGAAGGCAAAGACCATTGGATAGAGACAAGGCTATTTGTATGAGTTGTGCACAGAACCCAACCTAGCCCTAATCCATGAAGCCACTAATACAAATGAAGTTTGGCATAGAAGATTAGGCCATCTGAATTTTAGGGCTTTATCTTCAATGGAAAACCTTTTCACAGGTCTACCTAAGTTAAAACAAGATCATTCAGGGGCATGCAAAGGATGTGCCCTAGGTAAAAATACCAAGGGTGCATTCCAAAATAGTACTAGGAAAACTAGTAAAGTTCTAGAGTTAGTTCATTCTGATGTATACGGACCTATGTCCGTACCCTCTCTAGGGGGTTCTTGTATTATGTAATATTTGTTGATGACTACTCTAGGAAGACTTGGATCTACTTTCTGAAATGTAAAGAATCAGAAGAGATCCTCTCTAGGTTTAAAGAATTTAAATCACTAACTGAAAACTACTTTGGAAACAAAGTTAAAACCCTTAGAACTAACAATGGGGGAGAATACACATTAGATTCATTTAGAGAATTTTGTAGAGATAATGGGATTAAGAGGGAGCTTACTATACCTTATAACCCCCAACAAAATGGGGTAGCTGAAAGAAAAAATAGGACTATAGTCAAAGCTGCCAAGGCCATGAATCTAGATCAAAACCTTAACACAAATCTCCGGGCAGAAGCATCCAGCACTGCTGTTTATATACAGAACAGATGCCCACACTCCCATCTTGAAGATAAAACTCCTGAGGAAGTATTCACTAAAATTAAGCTAGATATCAGCCACCTTAGGATATTTGGGTGTCCTGTCTATATCCATGTACCTAAAGAAAAAAAACTAAAACTAGACCCTTCTGGAAAAAGAGGAATGCTTGTAGGATATAGTGAAACCTCCAAAGCCTACAAAATCTATGTACTTGGTCAAAGAAATATTGAACTAAGTAGGGATGTAATCTTTGAGGAATACTTAGCCTTCAAAAGAGCTCCGAGCTCCATAGAACCTGAAATCTATGTCCCTATTTCTAACTTAGATGAAGATCTTGCTCCTGAGTTTCAAAGGGAGAATCTAGATGAAACTAAAAATGAAAATGAACAGTCACTTAGAAATGTCAAGAAAAGACCACTATGGGCCACCAAAACAATAGAAGAAGCTCAGAGGTTTGCTGCTCCTTTAGGAACCTTCAGAGAAAGCAAAAAGCCTAATAAATTTACTAGCTATGTTTCTCTTATGAATGATCTATCTAAAAATGAACCTGACAATGTAACTGATGCCCTTAAACATCAAGTATGGAAGGATGCTATGTCTGAAGAGTATCAATCCATAATGAAAAATTATGTATGAGAGATTGTTCCTAGGCCAACTAAGAAATCTGTTGTTTCTTCTAAATGGCTTTTTAAGATCAAACATGCAACAGGTGGCAGTATTGAAAAACATAAGGCAAGATTTGTAGCTAGAGGGTTCTCTCAAAAGGAAGGAATAGACTATGAAGAGACATTTGCTCCCGTAGCCAGATATACCTCAGTAAGGACTGTGCTAGCCATTGTAGCAGCAAAGGGATGGAAGGTACACCAAATGGATGTAAAGACAACTTTTATTAATGGAGATATCTTTGAAGAAGTATACCTAGAGCAACCTGAAGGGTTTGAGATTCATCATGAAGAGTCTCATGTGTGTAGACTCAAGAAATCTCTATATTGGCTTAAACAGGCTCCCAGGGCCTGGTATGAAAGAATTGACACATATCTATCAAAACTAAGTTTCTCTAAAAATGATGCAGATCCTAATCTCTACTACAAACAGAACAAAGTTGATATGCCAATATTGATTTTATATGTTGATGACTTATTAATCACAAGAGAAGATCACCATATAGATCAATGCAAGAAAGATCTATCCAAAGAATTTGATATGAAGGATTTGGGATTCCCTCATTATTTCCTAGGGTTGGAAGTATGGCAAAATTCTGATAACATTATTCTAAACCAAGGCGAGTATACCTTAAACATTCTGAAGAGATTTGGAATGCTAAACTGTAGACCCATGACCGCTCCAATGGAAACCAATCTTCATAAACTTAAAGAAGCAGCAGCAGAATCACCTTCTATTGACCCCACTCTATACAGGCAGATGATTGGGTCTCTTATGTACCTGGTAAATACAAGACTAGATATCTGCTATGTAGTGAATGCTTTGAGTCAATTTATGTGTGAGCCAAAGGAGATACACCTAGTTGCAGTAAAACACATTATGAGATATTTACAAGGTGCCTTGAATCTTGGTCTCAAGTATGAGAAAGTTGATCTTAATCTACATGGATTCACCGATTCAGATTGGGCTGGAAGTGTGACTGATAGGAAAAGCACCTCTGGGTGCTGCTTTAGTTTGGGATCAACCATGATATCCCGGATCAGCAAAAAGCAGTCTTCTGTAGTGCAAAGTTCCACTGAGGCTGAATACATTGCGGCCTCCATGGCTGCTCGAGAAGCAGTGTGGCTTAGAAAATTACTTGTGGGATTGTTTGGTGATCCTATGAAGCCTACTATTATCCATTGCAACAATCAAAGTTGCATAAAACTTTCAGTGAATCTAGTGTTCCATGATAGATCCAAGCATATTGAGATTCCATACCATTACGTGTGAGATATGGTAGACAAAAATGTGATCGAATTGGAGTATGTGAATACATGAGACCAGACTGCAGATATTCTGACCAAACCCCTTTCCAGAGTGAAGGTTGATCACTTCAGAAAAGGTTTGGGTATGATAAAAAGGTAATCTGTTTTGTAACCTATACTTGCATATCAATAATATGTTTAATGTGTAAACTTCTTTGTCATGTTAGGACTTCTATGGGTGTAACCCCCCGTGTTCATATTCAAGAAGTGACGACTTTTCAAATATTGTACACTTGTATGGGAACATCATAAGGTGACGATCTTATGATGTTCAAACTAGTTATCGTGATAGGATCTCTGATATGTCATGGATGTGCCATGATTGTGTTGTGATATTACATTTGAAATAGAATGCTAGTGCACTTATCACAACTTGGATATGTTGAAAATTTAATTATTTTCATATGATTATCCTTAGTATTGCATGTGTAGGCAATATTTATAGCACGTTCTTAGGTGATATCATGTCATTACAAATTGACTAACCCCTTGTATCACATGTTTAGGTGATACTTCATAATTGAATGGTATAATCCTATGTAGAGTAAGATTATGAAACCTCATAAGGAATCCTGACCATCATAAGAAATGAGATGATAGATATGGTAACTTTATCTTCTCTAGCTAAGAGGGAGTGTTGATTCAAGTAGCATCGATCAGATAAAACCATATACCTATCTGTTTATATCAAATGAAGAAAGACGGTAATGTAGATATATATTTCATATGAATGATTTATATATCGAACCTCTTCACTATCGAATTGCAATTAATACATGTCCAAAACATTATTGATATATAATCGGGTTATATTAGAATTGACCCGAATTAGTTATCGAGCTTGTTTTCTTTGATACCGATTCATTATCGAGTGTGTTTACAATGGCACAGATTAGTTATCGTAGACACTGAATGGATTAGTTGCCATATGGAAGAGTCACGACCAAGTGACATCTTGGTCGGACATGTCTAAAAGACATGTCCGATCAAGGTGCCACTTGTTCGTGACTACCTTACTATATATGCATCATTCAAAAGAAAGGGGATGACATTGAAATCGATACATGTTCATCCTCTATACCTGCAACAAAAGAAAGACAACAATATTATTGTCATAGTCATAATACCTAAATCTGAAATACACCATCTTGCATATAACTTTTTCATTAAATTGGAAATTGCAATAACATTTACAATAACTATCCCACTATATGAAGAACATGTTACAATGTTTACACTCAAGACCAAGGAGCTTACTGCCCCTAATGTGGACTTGCAAGACTAAGGCTCATGACCTCAAGGCAAGATACAAAAGAATTGCAAACACTGAAGATCACTTTTTTAGGGAAAGATACATTAAATATGAAAGAGATACATTAATAATATTTAATTGTAGGTAGCCACATCCATTGGTATGCAGATTATAGTTCTTTGTTAAAACACATTTGAAATTTCCTTCATTACTGCACCACTGCACTTGCAAACCTTTGCACAACTTCACAAACACTTCACACAACACACACAACTGATATATCCACCTCAAAAATTGTTTCATTCCTTATATACCATTTTCATTCAAAATAACATCAATTAGGTTGGTCTAATATGATGTAACATGTAAGATCAATACAATCAACCTAAAACCAATTTACAATGTAATGTGGAAGGAAAAGAGAAATTTGTGAGAAATCACACCATGTTGGGGCACCTTCCCGCCTACCCCAAATCATTTCCTACAGATCCACACATTGTCGCAAGAACTAAAATTTTATAGGTCAGCTCTAAAGGATAAATCGGTTAAGGCAGGCCAAATCAGCTTACTCCAATTACGATGTGGACCACCAAAACACTTGTCGATGCCTAAGATAGCATCACTTGATATCTACCACTCCAAATCATCGAGTTGCATCACCAATTACATGAAGATACAACACATTTCTATATACTGTCACTGCACAAACTTGAACTCAAATCATCACAACTCCAATTGTAAACCAAATAAGAATATGATAATCAAATTTATCATATATTTACATCCACCAACATCATACCCCAATCATAAGAACTATTGAAGCATATGCGCCAAAATGTGGACCAAAGTCTGAGCAAACATTGACAAGCTATTCACCTAAATATTCATTCTTCACCAACACCAACTATCGACCATTATGATTGTCTCCAAAGCTCCAAAATATCTATATTATATCTTAATATATAATTTGAAGTTACTGTAGTCATTTATCAACCATTTGCATAACTGCTAAACTAATCCACCATAACTGTACTACTCCAGATCACATCCATACCAAAGATATCACTAAGTTACATATCTAGATCAACAAGTTTGACATCAATGAAAACAAGAACTCATATTTGTAGCAATCTCCCCCTTTGTCATTGATGGCAACACTTGTGCCAACTCCAAAACTCACTCCTCCTTTGACATCAAAGACAAAGGGTGCCTCCTCAATGCAACAAAGCCCAATCTAGAACAACCCCCCCTATCTATAGAAACTTCTCAAAAATGAAAAGCCAAAATGTTGTACTCGAAAACACCATCTACATATTCGCATATCTAGACAAGAAAAAATGTCTTACTAGTAGAGAATTATACACCTTGTCGAGCAAGAAGTATAATTATTTTATGAAGGACCTTAAGCTGTGACCATGTAGTTTTCCATTCTTCTCCCATAGAGTCTACTAATACACATTGACGCTCAATCTTCAATAGAAGATTCTTTGCCTCTTTGCAGCTAACCAGACACATTATTGATCTATCTAACTTTTGAGAATCATCAGGCAATTTCACCATACTGGTGAGCTTTAGGTCAATAATATCTCTCAGGAACCAAAACTATTTCTTTATCTCCTCCCTTTGGTTTTTTAGTAGGTTTATCTTCAAGTATGAATTTTCTAATTTAGCTCTGTTATTGCTATCAACTCTTTCTTCAAATCTATCGCAATACAAAGCTGTACAATCTATGCTTTTACATTATCTATATGATCCTTGATCTCCTTGTTGGATACCAACCATTGATGAAAAAATTGGTACATGACCAATACATCATCCACAATCTTCTCAAATACACTAATATTGTTCTTCAACTGGGTGTGTGCATCTGGACATCTATCTACTATCTTCTTTGTTCTCTTCTCCTCTACTATCTTCTCTACGTCCCTCAAATTTTTTGCTTGTAGGTTAGAAGAATGATCTCTTAGACCCTTAAGTATAGCCTGTAGTTGCTTCACATCTCTCAAAGATTTATCTTATACTACCTCTAAAAGTTTCTTAGGATGGAAATTCAATGTATCATTGATTAACTCTGTACACTCCACCCGAGATGTTATAAATTTCTTTCATGTTGTATGATGGATAATGTCACCCAAATGTAGCATGTGGAGGGGTGACAACTGGCTAAGGTCCATTTGACCCTGGGACATGGGTACTTGAAGTACCTCTATAGTAATAACAGGTACAAAATTCATCTATAATTGTTAATGGTCTGATATAGAATCTTTGGAGGGTCCAAAAGATTTTACACCAGACATACTCCTTTTCTCTTCTTCTTCTCTCTCCTTCTTCTCTCTTCTGCTTCACCTTATATTCTATCTTCTCCTTCTTCTCTATCTTCTCCTTTGTCTTCCCCTTCTCCTCAAATTCTTCTTCCACATTCTCATCTATGTTAATGTGGTCATCCAGACCAGTTGCAAAATCAACATCATCATCTTTCTTCTCTAGATCAACATCTTCACTAGTCCGCACCTCTGTTTTCTCCGAATCAACTCCACTACTACTTGTGCTATGAGAATAGTCTCTTGAACCAGTCCCAATGTTTGTCTTCTTTGTCAGAGAAGAAAAAGTCCTCTTTAAATCTTCTACCACCTCCATAACAACATATTTAGTCCATCTAATCATTCTTTGAATGTAATTTGGTTCTACTCCCATAATGAAATCCACACTATCTATGGTTTAGAATATTGTATTTAGTGCTTGCAAAATTTTGGTTCTATCATCCTTAGATAGAGGGATACACACCTTGTCCAAAGCCCGAGTCTACATATTGGACCCCATCATCATTGCATCTTTCCTTCTTGTTGTCATATCTCTAATAGTTCCTTGGGCATCTTGTCAGAAATATCACTAAGAGTCTTATCAAAAGTTATCACATACTTGATTATAGCTTTTTCTATCTTCTTCCTATTAGCTTGAGGGGACTCAACATATAACCCTATAGTCTCAATCATGTTGTTAATAATTAGGATAAACCGAAGGTGTACCTTTCTTCTTCTTCTTCATAGATTCTTTCTTATTTGCTTCCTTCCTCTTCCTGGCAAGGGTCTCTACTAGAGAGACCAAAGTTATTTTATTGTCACTAAGAGGCACCTTTTCCTCTTCAGTCTCACCACCTTCAATCTTGATACTTTTCCTTGTTGGCCTCTTTTGGATCACAAACTTTCCTTTTTTAACCTCCTCATCAATGCTGCTATCAATTTCCTCAACCAAAAAAAATTATTCCCTCTAATAGCCTTCTTTTTAGGTCTTGGTCTTTTCTTTCCACTCATCACTGATCTAGCTAGGGTTCTAGAGTAACCGATCTTAACCAAAGGAGAGGCAGAGAATGACTTAGTTATCTTCAAGGCCTTCTTTCCAAATGCCTCTACAACTATGGGAAAATTTATCTTTTGATAAAGTTTTTCCATTCTCTTTGGATGTCCTTTATCAACTTTTGGTTTGATAATTTTGTTTAGGATCTTTGTAGTAGTTCCAAATCTCTCTTCATTTGGATCAAATTCCAACTTCAGTAGAGTGTCAATGTTCTTCTCAACCCGTTTCAAGGAAATCTCATAAGGTAATATAGGGAACCATGCAGTCCGCGATTGAACAACCTCTATATAACAGTTGCCTCTACTCACCAAAAATGTGATTTCACTCTTGTATTTCATGACTAACTTACTACAGGTCCTCCATTTAGCTTGCATTTTTTTTTGAAAACTTAGATAATCCCTTATATTTCTTGTTGTACTCATCAGTTTTTTTGTTGAATCTATTAATATGTTGTTTGATTTGCACTCCAATAGGACAAAAAATTGTCCCACACTTTATTCCCAATGCCTAGAAGCTCATTCATAAAGATGAAAAACAAACTACGACCATAGACACATACTTGAATGTGTAATTTGAAATTTTGGTCTTCTCAAGGATATCAATCAATTTTTGTCTCAGTAGTGGCATAGATCAAACTTTTTACCCTGCATCACCATCTAATATGCAACATAGATCATGACAACAGTAGTAGATTCCTCCTAATTTTGAAAGTAAACCTTATATATCCACCCTTTGTAACATACCTAACACCCAGATCAACTATATCCTCTACTATCATCACTCTCTTATTTGATATTGAACCACTATTATGTGCTACTATATCTTTCTTTACCATATTCATCATCGAGATAGTATCAGTGGATCACAAATTAGCATCCTTCATGATTTTATGAGGTCTATCAAGATACATCACATCCTTATGAATCTGAATCAGAATAATTTGTATCCACAAATTTTCATAGTTGAAGTTGGGGATATCCTTCCAAATGTTCAAACCTAGCTTTGGAATGTTCTTGTATTGGGGTTTGTATGCCATCAAATCATCTTCCATCAATTGCTTCCATAAATCACTAAACTTCACATGACTCACCTCTAGCAAGGGCACATGAATATATGCCCTAACATTTTTAGTGTAAGCATAATATGTCAAAACCCTAAAAAATGCTCCTTCCTTGTCACTCAACATGCCCACAAATGGATATGACTTGAAAAATGGTTGTGGATTCAAAGGTGGATCAACAATAATCAAAGTATCCATTATGCAACACACAAGTTGAAACAAAAAACCTAGGGTTTGTAGAAAAGCCTTATATCACACTTGTCACACTAGAGAACTCTTTGGCACTAAATAGCTTTCGAATTCACTGTATCACAAGTGATCAAAATGAAATAAAAAAGTCAATTTATCTATTGCATCAACCTATGTAGGATTTTTCCTCATAAATGCATTTTACCATTACACCTCTAAAAGTTAATACTCTATTTTACTCGAAAACTCAAACATCACTACAGACTGCCACAAACATCTGAAATGCTCAGAATTGCCTTCACAATACTTGTATGCTGAAAACAGCTCAACATCCCAACCACAAGGGGGTACATAAGATCTTCAATCAATACTCCCCCTTAGACAATGTATATTTTCTAGTTATTGGAGGAAGTATTTGCACCCTCAATAGGTACAAATCCATCCACTGCCTTTTCTTCCACACTATCATCAAATTTCTTTACCCATGTCATCTTCATCTTCTCCTTTTCTTCATTGACATCAATAATCTTTACTGTACTAGAAGTCTGCTAACTCTTTCCTCTACCTAACCTAGCAATGTGTCTTGATTGATTGCAATTATAACAAGCAGAACCTTGTTGTAGGCCATTTCCATTCCTTCTAATACTAGCCTTGCACTCAACAGTCTTGTGACCATATTTGTTGAATAAATAACAATATCCATTGGAAGATTGAACATTTGTACCATAGTTTCTATATCCATTCCACACCATCCTACTTTTGTGCTCATTTGCCTTATGTCCAAACTTATTGCAAGAATATAATTAAATATTAAATGACTAAGATTTGATCTGACTTCTACATTCACTTTCTCTATGTGCAAACTTATTGTATGAAAAATATTTACCATATATAGAGCCGTAAATTTTACTCCCTTAGAATTTTATCCTCACTTGGTCCCTCACCTTGGCATTTGTCCCCTAATGCCTGATTGAAGCTCTGATTCTGCTCACAACCTGTATCAAGCTTAAATTTTTATGATCTGTATTTCTTTCTCCAAGATCTTGGGACCCTGATGTCTAGGACCAGTGTGCCCAACGCCATGGTCCTCTCCAAAAGGGCCCATTTTGGGGCCTCATAATGGTAACATGATTTGAGCAGGAACCTAGATCCCGTGTTGGCTCATGTCGGAATTTTTTTTTTTTCGACTAGCATGTACAAAAAGAGATCTACCCCTCTCATTTTGCAATCAATCAATCCATCAATCATCAAACACATTCATAATTTGTTGGGTGAATATTTTGTCACTAGCGTACCAATGACAAAATATGTAGTTCACACACAACTATGTTGAGAAATTAATCTCTCCTCTCAGCAAGGGGAGGTTCCCTTTGAAATTTCTTATCTAATTAACAAGAAACTAAATTCCGTGGCTAAGTTTCGGGCATATGACTCTCTTTTTTCAGAGTTTATGTATTTTCCCTCAACTTGTTACAAGTTTCTATCACTTATGATACTTAAATGAACAAATTGATTTCAGAAATTACACCAAAACTTACAATCAAGAAGCACAAAGTCTTTCTTAAATGTAATTATAACTTAACCAATGATTACAAATGATAAGAAACTAAACTTGCAACTCAAAGTCTTCAAGTGTAATTTCCCAATTCTGGGAACTACAAGTAATAGAAGCAATACAAAGCCTACCACTAATCACTTAACATCAGAAAATTTCCCAAATATATTGTTAGCTCAAAGTCTACTCAACACACTTGGAAATGTCTTTCAATAACACAGACAAATTTGCCAAAAAAATTCTAATATATATAAGAACGTTTGTGAGAACTAAATATAGGAGTAATTCCAATCATAACCACAATCTTCTACTCACTCAAAGTTGAGGTCTAATGGATTGCTTTCTTATATTACTTTGAATACAATTTTATATCCAAAACATTTCAAAGTCTTAGTTGGCACAAAATTTCGGCAGAATTTTTGCTAAGCATATCAAAGATCAATATTTACAAATGAGGCTCCTCTATATATAGGAGAGGAGTGGAGAAAAAGGTGGGCACAATTGACTAATTCAACTGCACAGTCCCACTTGACTACAACTACAACATAAGGAAATATGCAGCTGCAAGAAAACTTACAACATCTAAAAAGGCAACTACATTAATAATGCATCTACCTGAAAAACTAAGTGTCAAAAGGGGACACTTTATTCATCTTTCTCCTCCTTATTGGATTTTTGTAATTCCTCGAACTTAACCGAAACAACTTCCATCTCGGCTTTGTTCGACATTGTGGTAGAACTGGTGATGGCGCGAACACAGGAAATTGCATCTTCAGCTTTCATGTATTTCTTTCTTCCATCTATGAACATTGATGCAAGAACTTCAAAAATGACTTGTATTTCTAGCAACTTGTCAAATGCATTCAATGTGAAATCTTGTTTTGTATAGTGATCTATCAAGGAGAGAAATTCTTGTATAATGGCATCACTGGTCACAAAATTTTTATTATCATCATACAAATGACAAGGAATATCAGCTATCCTTGCTGAAATAAGATCAATCTCATCATCACCTTCTTTCTTCTCCCGATCCAACTCCATAATCATTGACCTTATTGTTTAATTCTTACGAGACAACAATGATAAAATCTGGATTTATTTCTCTATTGTTGGAATTACTTTATTTTCCACAAGGATGTCAATTCTAAAATCCTCCATTTTACCCCAAAGAGTTACGCTCTTTACAATATCTTCTATCTCTTGAGATAAGGAAGTTTTGACACCTTGCATTTGACTTTGAACAACTTCAAAGTCAGTTAATAACTTAATCGTTGAATCCAAAAGATAGGAACCTTCCGATTTCAAATGAGCAATCCACTCATCCACTATTCGACCCTTGACACCTACCTGTTCCACCTTCTTGAGAGCCTCGGTATCAATTGAAGAAACAATTGGCTCAACTTCATGAGAATATTGTGTGACCTTGAGAAGTACACTAGTCAAATGCTCACATATCTTCTTCAATTCATTCTTTTCATCTCTTTCTTGATCAAACCTTCACATAAGAGAATTGAAAGTAGTTTGAGAGTCTAACTCGACACTCTCATGTGTCTCCACTCCAAGTTCTACAGTCTGCATAGTGTAATCTCTAGGTTGAATATTATCTTTATTCTTGTTTGAAGATGACACCATAACCTTAGCATATTTCCTTTTGGTAGTAGGATCCACTAGCACCCAAGAAACAGTCTTTGGCTTTTTTTGTACTTTTGGATTTGGGAGGAGCCAACTGTTCAAAATCAAATTCATCTGGTGAAATTACATGTTTCTTCCTTTTGGGTGCTACTATATCCATCCATGGTGGTAATTATATGTTAGTGGATGGAGTTGTGGCCTCCTTCTGAATATCAACCGATATCTGAGGAACATTCTGACTTGAAGTTGCAGTAGTGATAGATGGAATTGCTGGTATCAAGGTTGTGGTAGCCAATGACATTTCTATTGATGAAACAATAGTAGCCATTGTTGATGCCTCCTTGGAAACATCTATGAATGCAACTGTGGATGGTGCACTACTGGCAACAACGGTACTCACACTAGGTGGAGCTTCAGCCATGATTGTTATGGAAGGCAGGGTCACCAATTGTTGCTCTACAAATGCTTGTTCCGTAGATTTAGTAAAATCAAAAATTGAAGACTCAATAATGGATGCGCGAAATTATCAAAACTGGAGAGAATAAACAATGTAATATATTTTTGATCACCCTTCCATTGTGGTAGTTCTGTATTTAACCTTTCATTATTATGTTCCTCTTCTTCTTGATCTAAATCAAATTCAACATAATGCATAAAAACCTATTTAGGAGTTGATACTTGTGAAGTAGTGGGGGTATTACTCTCACCTTGATGAGCTGGCTCTTCAACTTGCATTTTCTCTTCATGAGGAATTTCTCTTTCTTCTTGTTCTTTTTCTTTCTCAGTCTCTTCAATAGCTTGCTTCTTAGGTTCCTCTGTTTGTGTCACTTGTATTGCTGAGGAAGATTCACCTTTCTTTGACCCTTTGATAGTGAATTTGATTTTAGGTCCTTTTCCCTTGGATTGTGTCAAAGGGATTGATGGAGGTTCTTGCACATATTCTTTGCCTTTGGTTCTCAATTCAACTATTTTACCAACTAGACCATCACTATTATCATCATCCCCAGAACTGGTTGGAAGTTGCTTCATTCTGATCTTCTTCTTCAATAACCATGCATTAGTATTTACCAAACTAGGAGCAATTCTTTGAGTAATGGACTTACTTTCCTTTTTTGACAATTGAATGGGTGACAATGGAGAATCAACGATCTTCCATTCAAAATAGACTGGATTGGCTATATCATCAATATCTTCCATTGTCATTGGGATTTTAGCCAAATCAAGATTTTTAATCTGTTCTAGTGTAAGACGACTGAAATCCATCCTTCTCACATCTTCTTCATCCTAACAATCAACCCAAACATCTTCGAGCCTGTATACATGGGTGTAACTTCTTTTAAGTTTGTTCTTCATTCCATGAAAATCAAAATTATTTTGGGCTTTGAATCTCCTCATGGTGTTCCATTGCATTTCTTCTTCCATATTTTTGGCCTTTGGGTTGGTCATTATTGAATATCGGCCAATAGCTTCTGGAAATTTTAAGCCAGTTTTATGAGGTTGTGACTTCTTTTCATGCACATAGATCAATTGCCAACATAACTCCATGAGCAATCTTATCAGATGGATATCTTGGAAAAATGAACGGTTCACCTGTGAAACATCCTATGTGGATGTAAGTGAATGTAGGAAATTGGAGAAATACACAACAAAAATGAGAAACCCTATTGTATGCTGCTTTTGAAAGTCTTTTCTTATGTAAGTCCTTATCAAACATACATTTCCATACAACAAAGAAGGCATCATTGACCCTTCTGAAATGACTTCCCTAATTTTTGATTTTGAGCTAATCATAATAATTCCAAACAGGAACTAACCTCTTGCCACCTTTTGTAGACAAACCTAGATATTGCCTCATAAAGGCGGATGCATACACAAGGTATGAGGTCATATAGAACTTCAGATTTATTTTGACCTCTTTCAATTGTGCACAAGATGCATCACTAATCTGCTCACCCCAATCTATCTTGGTAGTTCCCCTTCTGATTATATTCATATAATAACACATCTTGTTTTCAAAATAATGTGAATCTTTCAAACCTTTGACTCGTGCCAACATGGTAACCATATCATTGTATTCCTCATTGAAATCACTTCTATAAAAGTATTTTGGCCATCTTGTAGTAGTGGAACCCCTAGCAGAAGATAGGAAAACCGTATTGATCATTTTCTTACACTTTTTTTCATTTTTCTCATAATATTCTTGAGCAATTTCCTGAGTAATGTCACCTACTTCTTCAACTGGAAAGCCCTTCAATACACTGTTAAAGAAAATACTATCTAATGTCATAACATCATTCTGATTGGCATCCTTCACTTGTCTTGTATTTGGAGAAGGAAGTATATTTGTGCAACTCTGATATGATTAAACTTGACATATGTGAAGGAGATTTCTCAACTCGATCAATGAACTCTTGCATGCCCACATGACCAATATCTGTATCCCTTATCTCTTTGACATTAGAGTCGACCGAGCTTTCTGGGAACATGTTCAAGTATTTATCATATTTGTACTTCATGTTTTTCATAGTCGACTTGCTTGGTGAGGACTCTAACTGGCTTGAGGAAGTCTTTGATTTGCCTTGAGAAGGCTTTGACATTTGCAAATGTATTGTATTCAACACCAAGGATTAGTGTTTTGAAAATCATCACCATCAAAAGAGAAGATTTTATCAACTCGAATAGGAATCTGGAGCTAAATTGGACTTATGAAAAAGATCATAAAAAATTGGCAGGTCGGAGCAAAAAAGTCCGATATGTCAATTAGAAACCAAAATTCTCACATCGAACTTTAAAGACCGATGTGTAGGGGAAAACCAACATAAATTTCATATCAGATTTTAAAGTCCGATGTGCGAATGGGAAGGATAATCTATGCAAGTTGGAGAATAAAGTCCGACCTGCACTCTAAAGGTCTAGGAAGTTCTATTAGCACATCAGACTTTAAAGTCTGATGGGTCAACTAAAAGACACTCAGCTAACATGTCAGGTTTTAAAACCCAACCTGTCAGTCGAGGAAGTAACAAAGGATTAACATATCAGGTCTTAAAACCCGACATGTCATTTGAGAAGAACACGGTCTGCTAACATGTCAGATTTTAAAGTCTGATATGTTAGTAGGGAATAACATACATTACTAACATGTCGGGTTTTAAAACTCGATATGTTAGCAAACAGAAACACACATCTCTTGCATGTCGGATTTCAAAATCCGACATGCAAGAATGAAAAGCGACATTCCTTACATGTCGACTTTTAAAATCCGACATGCAAGAGGGGAAAAACTAGCATTTGCTTGTTTGTTTTTGATGGGTTAGGGTTTTCTATCTTTTGTTGATGATTAGGGCATATCGAACTTTAGGATCTGAATGCCCTAATCTTTTGGCCTTGCCTTTCTTTTTACCCTTGCATGTCGGGTTAGGGTTTTCTGTCTTTTGTTGATGATTAGGGCATGTCGAACTTTAGGATCCGAATGCCCTAATCTTTTGGCCTCGCCTTTATTTTTACCCTTGCATGTCGGGTTAAGACAGAAAACCCTAACCCGATCAAAAACAAACAAGCAAAACCAAATCAAAATAAAAAATTATAAAAACCAGAAAAAGAGGAACAAAAACTAACCTCACAAATGCAAATCTGCAAGAAGAAAATCACCTACAGGCAAGACCAAGAGAAAATCCGCACAAGGAAGGTGAGAGGATGTGCACATGGAGCAGGAAAAGATCGACAAATGATTAAAAAAAAACTTAAACTTAATTAAATAACCCTAAAAACTTAATTAATAAAATACGGATTGCAATAAATGCAGTCTGACATGCAGAAGTCCGACCTCTAGTTTGGAACAATCCGATTGTAGGTTGGAATTTAAAGTCCGACCTATCAATCACTGACAAAGAAGGAAAATGGCACATCAGAATTTAAAGTCTGATGTGCTACTATGACCCATTGTAGGTTGGACTTTAAAGTCTGACCTGTCAGTCAAAACATAACAACTCACTAACTTCTAAATGACTAAACATAAAGACGAAAAATGAAAAGAAACTAATTGACTGAGTAGGTTCGCGTTTCCTAGAGCATGTGAGGTACAAAATAGACAAGTTTCATAGGGTTGCCTTACATTTTTGGCTGCGCTGAAATCAAGGACAACATAATTTGAATTCAAGATCTCAATTATACCAAGCGAGCAAGCAATCAATTTTCTTTCAAGCATTGGAGTAGAAGTAAAGTCAAGATTCAAGCATTGGAGATGACATTCATGTTCTGTGTTTTATGAAGACTATCTATGTGAAACCCTAATTCTTTGTGAAGGATCAGGGTAACCGACACTTTGATATCGAAAATTTAGTTCAACCTTCTAGGAACAAATTTGACCATTCACATATTGCTCAGATCTAGGTTCGTGGCTCTGCTTGACAACCATAGCTCACTGTTTATGCATAATTGGTTCAATTTTCACACATTTAACCTAATTTCAACATTATTAAGTAAATCAATTCAATTTAAAGGAAAAGAAGAGGCACATCTAAAACCCCTAGAATCTGATCAGAATCTTGGTCTTTTAGGCTTAGATCTGTCAAATTCCATCTTTGCCCAATGTGATGGTCTTTAAGAAAAAAATAGCGGTTTGACTACACATTATGGTGAAACCCTATTTTTTCACCACTCCACACCATTAAAAGGTGATGAATACCTAGTTTGAGCAAGATGAGGCTTCTTGCAATTCTTATTGTTTAGAACTGAAATAAAATTCTTTTGATCTTCATTAGGTTTCTTCAATTTATCAATGACCTTTTCCTTTCCTTTATCCTCTTTACTGGGAGTCTTAGAGATTTTACCTTTTTAAAAACCAAGTCCACCTTTATCTTTAGTTTGCTTCTATGCATGCAAAATCACTTCAAGAATTTCACTACCACCTTTAAGCTTCAATCCCTTGTCAATTTGTTCTTGTTCTTCTTTCAAATCTTTCCTCAACATGTTCATTTCTTCTTCAAGTTTGATCATACTCTCCGATTTTGATATGTAGCTTTGTTTTAAGATCATCAATGGTCTTCTTTCCATCTTCAACTTCCTTTCTCAGATAACCAATGCATTCTTCTACTTTTTTGTTCTTCTCTCTACTTCTGTCCTGATCAACAAGAGAAAATATCAATTATCCTTCCATATCCACTATAGATTCAATATTCCATTGATGTGGTTCTATATCATTCAAATCTTTATCAAATTCAAACATAGTGTTCAAATCTTGGATCTACCTCAGTTGTTATATTGTTTCTTCAAGAACCTTGCTCTGATACCAATTGTTGAACACTTCTAGATGTTGATAGGTGGGTGGGGCCGAATAATCATATATTAAAACTTAATCAAATTTACCACTCAATTATCATTCATACCATTTATCATAGGTGCAAACATATAGAGCTAAAAATCACAAAAGCAATCTCATAAGAAAATCAATATTTTATGTGGAAAACCCAATCAGGGAAAAATCCACGATGAGAACTATTCCACTATATGAAGAATAGGTTACAATGTTTAGGCTCAAGGCAAAGAGATCACTGCCCCTGATGTGGACTTGGAAGATTGAGGCACACAACCTCAAGGAAAGATACAAAAGACTTGTAGCTATTGAAGATCACTTATTTAGGGCAAGATACAATATATATGAAAGAGATACATCAATAATATTAAAGTGCAGACAACCCCATCCACTGATATGCAGATTACAATTCTTTGTTAAAGCACATATGAAACTATTAGCATTATGTTATATGCTATCACTGATGTCAAATACTATGGTCCGATTAGGTCCGGATGTGGTATATTGAGCAACAATGACAACTATGTATGTATGCGATGTCGATGGTCGTTTGGTGATTTTAGGGAAGATTTAGCTTCTCGGAAGATGTGTTGTTGATGTTACTTAGTGCTTTTTTTGGGTCCGGCTTGATCCAAAAGTCGAGGTTGTGTAACAACATTTGTATAGCTTGTGCATAATGTGTTAGGTCCGTCATTGGTGTTGTATACAAGGTGTTGATGTGTTCGATGAAGATCGTTGTGATGTGGTCTACTTCTCATTCCTTCCCATCATTGGAATGTTTAGTATTTACCTATTTTAGATCTCTGTCTTGTTTGACATGGAAGATTATGTTTTTCCAGAAATAGTATATGTATGTGTATGTTCTAGATGAGTAAATGTGGCATTTTTGTGAATGGCTAATTATGTAGAAGATATGCGAGATTGAAAGAATCTAGTTGTTGTTGTGAAGTGTGTTGCAGATAGTTACCAGAAGTAGTTCCGACAGTGCAGACTATTTTTCAGTGGGGGATTTTCTTTTCTATCTTTCTTTTTTCGGCAGTGAGCCATCCTTTGTAAAAATCACCTTAACCGGTGTTTTTGTATTGACAATTAGCATTCTCCATGGTTTTTACCTTCTTGGGTTTTCCACATAAATTTTGGTGTTATTTGTATCTAATTTATGTTTTCATGTTTTATCCATCTTGATTAATTATACTAGTTGTTTCAGATATGTGAATAAAGTTTAAATAAGATTTTAACTGTCAATTGATTCACCCCCCCTCTTAGTTACCTAAATATTCAACAAAAGCTACCTTCATTACTACACTTGTGGACCTTTTCACAACCTCACAAACACTTTTCACAACACACACAACTCATATATCCACCTACAAAATGACTTAATCTTTTATATACGATTCACATTCAAAATAACATCAATTAGATCAACCTAATATGATGTAATGTGTAGGATCAAAACAGTCGACCCAAAACCAATCTCCAATGTAACATGGAAGGAAAAGTAAAACATGTGAGGCATCAAACCATGTTGACACACCTTCTTGCCCATCCCAAATCATCACCTATAAATCCGTACACTACCATATAGACCAAAACATTATATGTCAACTCTAAATGATAAACTAGTTAAGGCACACCAACTCAACTTACTCCAATTAAAATGTGGAGAACCAAAACACTTGTGGATACTTAAGATAGCATCACCTGATATCCACAATTCCAAATTATCTACTTGCATCACCAAATAGATGAAGGTAGAGGAACACAACACATTCATGTACATTCTCACTCCACCATTGCACATACCCAAACTCAGATCAACACAACTCTAATTGTAGATGAAATACAAATTTCACAACTAGAATATACCATGTATTTACATCCAACAACATTATACTCCAACCACAAGAATTGATGAAACATATCCACCAAAATACAGACCCAAGTCTGAGCAAACTTTAGCAGACTATTCACCGAAGCAGTCATAATTCACCAATACCAATTGCGAACCATTAGGATCATCTCCAAAGCTCTATAAAATGCATATTAGATCTTAATATATCATTTTAAGTGACTGCAATTAGTCACCAACCGTCTTTATAACTACTAAACTAATCCAATGTAATTGCACTACTCTAGATCACATCTGACCCAAAGATATCACTATGTTACATATTCAGATCAACAAGTTTGACATCAATGACAACAACTCATATTTACAATAGGATGAGAAAGAGAAATGTTAGATCATGCTTTGTTCTTTGCCTAATTCATTGGATTCTCTTGTTATGACTATCAAAAGTACTTTTGTTATTTTGAGGACTAAAGATGTGATACTTCTTTGATTTTTGAATAAATTAGGAAGAGTGTATTCATCAGGGCCACAAAGGCCCTAAATATTTGTGGAAGACCTATGGAAAAAAGGAAAGAAGAATTAGAAGCATGAAAAATTCAATTCCAAGGGGAGATCCAAATCTCTTGGAAAGTCTAAAGTTATTTGTTGGAATTGCGGTAAGCCTAGACACTTTCGTAAGGAACAAAAAAAAAGGAAAAGAAAAAGAAGAAATTCAATTATGGTTCATATTACCTCTTATAGTGATTGGTTTTTTGAATGTGAAGAATTTTATGGAGGTAAGGTGTACTTGAGTGATGATTCTCATTTAAATGTTGTTGGTGTGGATAGTGCAATGAGGGGTGAGTGGGTGGAATCTTCAGATGGAGTGGATGGAAGGGTGTGAGATTTAGTGACTTGGGCAGATGGAGTGGATGGAAGGATGTAGATGGAGCAGATGGAAGGATGAGGAGTTCCTCAACTGGGGTAGATGAGGTGGATGAAAGGATGAGAGGTTCTTTTGTTGGGGAAAATGGAGTGGATGGAAGGATGAGAGGTTCCTTAATGGGGATAGATGGAGTGGATGGAAGGATGAGAGGTTCTTCAGCTAGGGGAGATGGAGTGGATGGAAGGACAAGAGGTTCCTCAATAGGGATAGATGGAGTGGATGGAAGGATGGGAAGTTCCTCAACTAGGATAGATAGAGTGTATGGAAGGATGGAAGGTTCATCAGTTTGAGTGTGAATGATGGTAGGTGTAGGTGACGGGGATTGTGGTTGGATGGTGTCAATGGATGGGACGTTCTTGATGGTTTTAGGAAGCGGGAGAGGAATGGTAGGTGTGGAAGTGGAAGGGAAGTTGTTGAAATGGAGGAGGGAATGGATTGAGCTACGATGGAGTGGAAGATGGTGTGCTGAGATAGGATGTAGTAGATGGTGAATTGAGATAGGATGAAGTGGAAGAATGTGGATTGAGATAGGATGGAGGATTATGATTGGTGCCACTTGCTGATTATTGAATGTTTGTCACGACAATGGATGAAGGCGGTGCTCGTAGATAACTGAAACGTGGTTGTGAAACAACAAGTTGCGATATCACTTGAGGTTGATATTGGAGGGAACTGACAACTTGTGGCACTGATTGGATAGGTGGGGGAACAAATGATAATGACATTGTGTAATTCATGCCCCTAGTCATATCCTGTGTGACAGATGATGGCATATTAGGATTAAATGGGGGATTGAGGTAGGATGAAAGACTAGAATTATATAGAGCATTGAGATAAGATGGAAGATTAAGATTGGATGGAGGATTTAGATATGATGGAGGATTAAAATTAGATGGAAGATTAAGATGGAATGGAGGATTTTGATAACATGAGGGAATGGATGTTTCATATGAGGGATACATGGAGGTAAGATATGATGGAGTTGTGGGCAAAAGACAAGATGGATTTCCCTTGTCAAAGGTGTGATAAGGATCATGAGTGGATGCACGAGGAATAATAGAGTAGCCAGGATAAATAATTGGATTTTGGTATTGGACACTTAGTGCAAGCTTGCTAATGATGAGGACATCAAGATTTTCAATTTCATATTCATCTTGATTGACCATATCCTCATCATCATCGGGATAGATCTCAACTTGATCAACCATACCATTGTCATCATCAGTTAAGGATGAAGTGGAAGAAAATGAAGGACGACCAAACTCATCATAATAAAATTGCGAGATCACAATTAGTTGATGAATTGGAGAGATGAAAGATGAGAAAGGATGATAGACCAAAGACCAAGATGAGATGGGGATTGAATTTGAAGAAGTTGGAAAGAGGATGAAATTTGATATTCAATTTTAGATATTTGATGTTCAACCTCTGACTTAGGAAGAAGGAATTGATGACGCAAATTGGGAGACAAGGGATGATGATGGATGATAATGATGATGCAAGCTATAAATCAGAATCGAGATCTGATTAGCGATGTTCGATTGGAATGAGGGGCCAAAGTTATGACTTCTAATTGAGATGATAAAAGTTTGATTATGCAAGTCAAAAACCTTAGTAGACAATAGTGATGATGCTAGATTTGAAATGAGACCAAGATGAATTGATTTGACACTTGATCGAGGTAAATTTTGACAAGGTAATGAGACAACTGACACAAAATTGATAGATCAAAAGGACAAGTGTTGAAGGATGAGACCAAGCTAGGACCTAGTGACATGAGATTGTTTGATATTTTGAGTTGATATTTGACAAAGATTATTTCGACACCAAAAATAAAAAACACACAAGTATGATAATGAAAAGAAGATATGCAATTCCTAGAATAGTCAAAGATGATACTTGTTGAATCCCCTAACCGTAAAATACCACATCCAACAAGATAGATAGAAGCTTGGTTGCACTGGCTCCACCCTCGACACCCACTTCTCGGGCATGCCAAGCTTCGAATTTCTAGAGATATGAGGATCTAGAGAAATTTTCTATCTCCAATTGGGGGTACATCAAGGGTGTCTTCGATATGCGTGTATCACAATGCCTGAGCCAACAAGTAGAAGGATTGGAGCCACTATAACATTGGTTCATAGTAATTTTCTGATGGGTCCTGTCCAGCAATGATTTCGCGAAGCAAGCCACTTAAGGTTCTAATTGAGCTTATCGGTGCAGAGAAGGCCTCCACATATGACGAATTCACTCAACACTTTGGCCGTTTGACCAAGTATTTGTATAGTGGCTCGAAAAACACTGCTCGAGGTCACGCTGGGAGTGATGCTATCCCCATTGTGCCCCTATTTTGAAATACTCCCTTGAGGTGATGAGGCCCCCTTAAAGATAAAAACAGGCCTCACTAACCACCTTTCTCATCACCCAAGTTCTGCGAAGGCAAGGGGAGAGGATAATAGGTGTAACTATCAATCCACCCTATGAGTGCACAAGTGTGCCAAACATGAAAGACATAAGATTCATTTTAATCCCCATATAGAAGTTGTTTACTACTGGCAATTTTTGTGCAAACCTTAGCAGAGCTCAAATCCAGGATTTCAGTGTGGCTAACACTTCATGTTGGTCAATACCGATAACACGTCGTGTTATCGGTCTTAGTAAAGTTAGCTGCTTCTACATAACTTTTGTAGAATGTCATATAACATGAAGGTTATATGATGTGTTATTGACCACATGGGATAAGGCTCAGGAGGCCAGCAGGGGGTACTTCACTTATCCCACAAAGTTAGAAAGACAACAAAGGTCTCACGGGATAAGAGTTGTGATGTAGGGGCATCCCCTGTTCACAACAATCTTGCATCAACCAAAAAAAAATTCCTTTCTATTTTGTTTGCAGTTTTAGTTTTCTTTCTGTGTGTCTCGGTTTTGGCTTACTAAATCCTGTGGAGTTGGTTTCTACTTGAAGACTTAATCATCTTTCTTGCTTTCAAAACTGCATCTCATTTGGATCACTTTCCAGCAAGATATCGCTACCAGTTTCCAAGACAGTTTCTTGTTACCGGTTGCCTAAGACCTATTTTGGTGATCTACCGAAGCCCATTCCAAAGCTTGCAGAGCCTTGAGCGTTGATCTTGATGTTTCTTGGTGGAGGTTGACCTTGTTCATTTTGCATGTTAGGTCTTGTTCTTTAGGTTTTGATGCCTTTTGGGCTGACTGGATCTTTTGGATTGATATATATATATATATATATATATATATATTTGTAATCATGCTCTAGAATGTAATCAATTAGAATCAATCAGAGTATCAGATAGGTAGAGTGTGCCTAGAAGATTGATCTTTCGATTCAAGGTTCCAATTGTGACCTATTCTACCAGGCATGTGTGCTGATATGTTGTAACCTGGTTGTTATTGGTTGGATGTAATCAAATTTCATGCAATAAAATTATTTGTTCTGCATTGCCTCCATCGTATCTGTGTGTTTCCATTGTGTTACTCTTGCTGACTAGTCCGGATTGATTGCTTCAAGTGGCATCAAAGCAAAGTTTCATTCTGGAGGTTTCATGTCTTGAATTTTGTTGTAGGTTGGTGGATTGCGGATCTGACCTGCAATTGCAATTGCAGATGACTAGTATGAATCTATGGTGCGAAGAGGAACTAGGAATGGTGGAGCGCATGGGAATGTAGACCCTGTTGTGATGGATATGTTGCAAGGAATAGAAGTCCAGTTAGAAGCCATGGAGACATCCCAGAGAAGAGGCCAATGTATTGAAGATGGGAGTGAAGATGAAGGAGAAGAAGCCTCGACAGAACAAGTAAACCTACTGATAGTTGATTCGGATGAAGAAAGGTTTGTAATGGTTTTGAGTAGGGGAAACACTAAACCTCATTTTACCCCACCAAAATATGATGGGAAGTTAGATTCAGATGAATTGATGGATTGGATCTCAGAGATGGAGAAGTATTTTGATTGTTAAAACACTGTAGAAGAGGAAGGTGAAATATGCCTGTACCCGGTTGAAAGGTCATGCATCTCTTTGGTGGGAGCATTTGCAAGTTGATAGACAAAGAAGAGGTAAATAAAAGATTAAGACATAGGATCGAATGATTGCTAAGTTAAAATCAAAGTTTGTCCTAGCGAATTATCAAGTGGATTTATTCCGGAAGTTGCAAAATTTGAGACAAAAGGAATCTACTGTGAAGGAGTACACCAAAGCATTTTACAAATTGAACATCAGATCTAGACATGTTGATGAAGTTGAACAAATTGCAATATATTTGAATGGATTATAGATGTCTATACAAGATGAACTCAGTATGATCAAATTGGAGAGTGTTGAAGAGGCTTACCAGTATGCATTAAAGGTTGAAGAGAAATTGAATAAAAGACATGAGTAGAGACAAAGAGGTAGAGGTGGAAGGTTTATCGAAGGAAGATTTTAGGGAGGAAGAGGAACTAGTATAGATTAGAACAAGGACAAGGAAGTGAGCAAAGGAGGTAATTCATACTAGAAGGATGATATAAATTTATACTGGAGGAGAGAACCGAATGGTTACCAGAATGAGACTTTGGAAGACAAGACAAGAGGACATTTAGAGGAACTTGCTTTAAGTATGGAGGAGAAGGACACAATGCATTTGAATGCAAGAAGACAAAGGTTACCAGAAGAGAAGCAATGGTGGAAGAAAACCCCACTGGATCAAATAATAAACCAAAAGATGGAGTACTATTGATGATGAGGAGAGCTTTGTGTCATACCGGAGGAGATGAAGAACCCTTGCAGAGGAAGAATTTGTTCAAGACCAGATCTAAGGTATCCGGTAAGTGTTGTAAAGTTTTTATTGATAGTGGTCATTCAGATAAACTTGTTTTAGAAGAGATGATGAATAAGTTGAAATTGGAAAGATTGAAACACCCTAAGCCTTATTAGATAGCATGGATTCAGGATGAACATAAGTTGTTAGTAAGTGAATAATGTTTGCTAAAATTGAAAATTGGGAATTATCATGATGAAGTTTTGTGTGATATTATACCTATGAATATTTGTCATCTTTTATTGGGAAAACCTTGGCGGTTTGATAGATAGGAAATACATGATTGGAGGAAGAATGCATACACTATTGTGGCCAATGGGATGAAGAAAACCTTGTTGCCTTTGGAGGAACCTTTGAAGAATGAAGTCTATACAAATACCAGAATCTATTTAGTAGATGGAAGGAAATTCATGGATGGACTGACATGGGAATGTGTGTTTTGCCTTTAATTTCTAAGAAGACTAAGAGACCAGAACCGGAAGGAGAACACCCATGAGAGATAAGAGATTTGCTGACAGAATATGAGAACATCATTTCAGATAATATACCTGATGGATTGCCACCTATTAGAAGTATTAGTCATTGCATGGACTTGGTTCCCATAGCTAGTTTGGCTAACAAAGCTACACACCGGTTGAGACCGACAGAGAATGAAGAACTGGATAGACAATTGTAGGAGCTATTGAAGAAAGGTTTGATCAGGCAGAGTCTGAGACCTTGTGTAGTACCAGTAGTATTAGCACCTAAGAAGAATGGAGAATGGAGGATGTGTGTCGATTCAATAGAAATAAAATAGATCATAGTGAAATACCGATTTCCTTTGCCTAGGATGGATGACATAATGGACTATTTGAGTGGACAAAAATACTTTACAAATATAGATTTGAAGAGTGGATATCATCAGATCAGGATCAAAGAAGGTGATGAGTGGAAGATAATATTTAAGACAAATGAAGGACTATATGAATGGTTGGTGATGCCTTTTGGATTGACTAATGCACCAAGCACTTTAATGGGGCTAATGAATGAGGTATTAAAGAAATTCTTGAGTAAGTTTGTTATTGTGTATTTGGATGACATTCTGATTTTCAGTAGAACGAAAGAGGAGCATTTGTTGCAGTTAAGACAAGTTTTGCAGAGGTTGAGAGAATAGAAGTTGTTGATCAATATCAAGAAGTGTACTTTCATGAAGGATGAGTTATTATATTTGGGATTTGTGATATCTGAGGATGGTTTGAAGATGGACCTTGAGAAAGTGAAAGCCATTGTTGAGTGGCCTACACCAAAAAGCATTGGAGAGGTAAGATCATTTCATGGATTGGCTATTTTTTACCAGAAGTTTATCTGAAATTTCAGTTTAGTTTGTAACCCTATGAATGAGACTATGAGAGGAGATTGAAAGAAATTAAAGTGGACCACTGAAGAAAACAAAAGTTTTGAATTGTTGAAGTAGAAAGTGACTAAGCAACCTGTGTTAGCTTTATCAGATTTCAATAAGGTATTTCAAGTGGATTGTGCTGCAAGTGGAACAACAATAGGTGAAGTTTTGAGTCAAGAAGGGAGAGCAGTAGCATATTTCAGTGAGAAATTGAATGATGACCGGAAGAGATATTTTGTATATGATCGGGAATTTTATGCCATAGTTCAAGCCTTGAAGAAATGGAGACACTACTTGTTGCCTAAGGAGTTTGTGTTGTATACAGATCATCAAGCCTTACAGTATTTGAATAGTCAGAGTAAGTTGAATCAGAGACATATGAGATGGGTAGAATTCTTGCAGAGTTACACCTTTTTGTTGAAGCATAGAAGTGGGAAATCTAACAAAGTTGTTGATGCATTGAGTAGGAGAAGGAATTTGCTGACAAAAATGAGAGTGACAATATTAGGTTTTCAAGATTTGAAGACCTTGTATGATGAAGACCCAGATTTTGCAGAACCTTGGAAAGCATGTAGAGAATCAGTTATGGTTGATAGGAGAAAATCGTTGGATTATTTCATTTAGGATGAGATGTTATTCAAGGGAGTTAAATTGTGCATACCTAAGAGTTCCATGAGAGAGAACCTAATAAAAGAGAAACATAGTGGAGGTTTAGCTGGACATTTTGGCATTCACAAAACATTTGCATTGGTGAGTGAGTAGTAATTTTGGCCCCAAATTCATAAGGATGTTAAGAGATATGTGTAGAGTTGTAGAGTTTAAGTTGCAAAAGGTAGTAGTCAGAATGTGGGATTGTATAAACCTTTGACAGTACCGATAAGACCTTGGGAGGATATAAGCATGAATTTTGTACTTGGATTGCCTAAGACACTGAGAGGGAATGATTCTATATTTGTGGTAGTGGATAGATTTTCAAAGATGGCTCATTTCATACCTTGTAAGAAAAAATCAGATGCATTACATATAGTAGACCTATTTTTCAAGGAAGTGGTGAGATTGCATGGATTACCTAAGAGCATAGTTTCAGAAAGAGACACCAAGTTTGTTGGCTATTTTTGGAGAACACTTTGGAAGAAGATGAAGACAAATTTGAAGTTCAGTTCTACTTTTCATCCACAGACTGATGGACAGACAAAATTTGTTAACTGGAGTTTGGGAAACTTGTTGAGATGTTTAGTGGGAGATAAAACGGGAAGTTGGGACTTGATCCTTGCACAAGCAGAGTTTTCCTACAACAATTTAGTGAATAGAAGTACTAGAAAAATACCTTTTGAGATTGTTACCGTAGTGCATCCTAAAGGAATAGAAGAATTGAGAGACATTAGCAGTGAAGACTGGAAGAGTTCAAAAGCAGAAGATTTTGCAGATCACATGGCAACATTGCATATTCAGGTTAAACAACATTTGGAAGACATGAACAACAAATATAAGGAGAAGGTAGATGAGAAGAGGAGACATAAGGAATTTGAAGTTGGTGATGAAGTGATGGTATATTTGATAAAAAAGAGATTCCCGGTTGGAACTTATAATAAGTTGTAGATGAAGAAGTTTGGACCCTATAAGATTTTGAGAAAGTTCAGTTCTGGAAATGCATATGAAGTGGAGCTACTACATAGTCTAAGTATTTCACCTAAATTCAACATTGTAGATCTTCATGAGTACCATGAACTAGAATTTAGTGAGGATAGTGTTGCAGACGTTGAGAAACAATTGCCCCAGAAGGAACCAGATCAGATTGAAGAGATTTTGGACATTAGGATTGGGCATAGTACCTAGAACAGTTTGTACAAAGAATACATTATGAAGTGGAAGAGTAGACCAGTTGAAGATTCATCTTGGATTTCTCAGGTAGAGGTAGACCGCCTTGGTTTCCCTTTGACCCCAGCAAAGTGAGAGGCTCACTTTTCATTAACCTCGTATGTCTGATGCAGGAGCATCCCCGGTTCACAGCAATCTTGCATCAACCAAAAAAATTTTCCTTTCTATTTTATTTGCAGTTTCAGTTTTATTTCTGTGTGTCCCGGTTTTGGCTCACCGGATCTTGTGGAGTTGGATTCTACTTGAAGACTTGATCATGTTTCTTTCTTTTAAAACTACATCTTATTTGGATCACTTTTTGGCAAGATATCGCTACCGAATTCTATGACAGTTGCTTGTTACTAGTTGCATGAGACCTATTTTGGTGATCTACCAGAACCCATTCTGAAGCTTGCAGAGCCTTGAGTGTTGATCTTGATGTTTCTTGGCAGAGGCCGTCCTTGTTCATTTTTCACGTTAGGTCTTGTTCTTCAGGTTTTGATGCCTTTTGGGCCGACTAGATCCTTTGGATCGATATATATATTTGCAATTATGCTCTAGAATATAATCAATTAGAATCAATCAGAGTATCAAATAGATAGATTGTGCCTAGAGGGTAGATCTTTCAATTCAAGGTCCTAGTTGTGACCTATTCTAGTATGCCTATGTGTCGATATGTTGTAACCTGGTTGTTACTGGTTGAATGTAATCAAATTTCATGCAATAAAACTATTTGTTCTACATTGCCTCCATCATATCTATGTATTTCCATTGTGTTACTCTTGTTGACCGGTTCAGATTGATCTCCTTGAGGTCCCTCCTCACCGGTGACTGCTTCAAGTTGTGATAAGAAGATGTGTTTTCTCTTATATCGTAGGGTAAAATGGAGACAAAGGTGGTCTTGTGGGATAAGAAAAAGTCAAAGGTGGGTGGGCTTTTCCCTTATCCCACAGAGTAAAACAGACATCAGAGGCAACCTGCGGGATAAGAAAATAACTAAGGTGGGTGTTTTTTGCTTATCCCATAAGGTTAAAAGGGACACAATGTGATGCCATGGGATAATAAGTGATTGAAGTAAAAGGAGGCTTTATGCTTATCCCGCATGGAGAAAAATATTTGGCGGGTCACAGTCGGCATCTTCAGACAAGAGAGGAGCAAAGAAAAAGGTCACGCGGGTAAGAGCGATCAAAGGATATGAAGAATTTGCTTATCCCGTGAGGATAACAGACAGTGCAAGAAGTTATGTGGGATAAGAGAACAGAGAGAAAACAAGGGACTTTCTTATCTCGCATGTTCCCGTGGGATAAGAAAATAAAGGTAAAACAAGAATGCTTATCCCACAGAGTTAAAAAGGCAACAATGACATTTCACGAGATATTAGTTCATGACAAGATGATGTATTTTCTCTTATCCCGCGGGGTAAAATGGAGACAAAGGTGGTCTCAGGGGAGGAAGCTTTTCCCTTATCCCATGGGATAAAACAAATTCACCAAAGGTCATGTGGGATAAGCTTGCCGGGGATAAAGTATAAGCTTTCCCCTTATCCCGCAGAGTTAAAAAGGCAACAATGGCGACACGCGAGATAAGGAATTGTCCAAAGCAAAGAAGAAAACTTTATCCCGTGGAGTAGAATGAGTGCACAAATGATGTTGTGGGATAAGGAAGATAAAGGTGGATGTGTGTTTTTGCTTATCCCACAGGGTGAAAAGGTCAACAAGAAGGTCACGCGGGATAAAGAGGATACAAGGAGATAAGCCAGAGGGCTTATCCCGCATAGTGATGATATTCAGACCTCAAGTATATCAAAGGCCTCATAGGATAAGAAAATAAAGGTAAAAAAAAGAAACCCTATCCTGTGGAGTAGAATGAAGGCTCAACAAGGCCTACAGGATAAGAAAGCGAGGCAAAAACAAAGAAAGATTATCCCGTGAGGTAAGAAGGAAGTGCAAAGGGACCCACAGGATAGGAAGACAAAGCAAATCCAAAGGGGATGGTTGTTCCCCCTTATCCTATGTGGTATGCAAGGTCGTTTACCGATCGAACACAATGAGTGGAGCCTAGACCCAAGGTGCCACGTCGGACATCTATAGTCGTTGGATCTTCATAAAGGCCCGATTCGATGACCATGTTTTAATCACAGATTGGGCCTGCTAGATGCCTATGTGGAGAGATCTCGCGCGTCCATATTCGCACAAATCTCTCAAATCGATGGTGGACATTTGAATTTGTGGTGGCCAATGAGTTGTGAATGCTCTGTGCAGGGTGGTTGTTGACCCAATGGTCGAGGATGTTTTTTGGACCCAGTCGGTGCCCCATTTCAAACTCGATCTCACTCCAACCACTGGATTTGCTCACCTTTACTCCTAATTGGACCCTGTGGGCCGATTTCAGATGCCACCCATGCCCTCTTCGATGTAGTTCAAAGAATTTTTGGCTCTATAGGTACCCCCAGACACATTCAGATTCAGGGTTTTCCTTAATTCACGGGGATTTTTGTTTCTTCAGAGGCAGAGGACACTGTCAAAGCTGTCTCATGATGCCATCAGATTTGTCGATCTGATCTCTCTCTCCTTTGATATTTTTGTAACCTAACTCAGGTGGGGTTAGGGTTTTCTCAAATGAAATCATTTGAGTTATGTGTGATCTATAAAGACAAATCTATAACATTTTGATCAGATCTTTTCTTTTTTTTCTTCTGCAGAACTCTTCATGTTTCTCTGCACTTGTAAAAATTGCCTTGCCTTCTCATGAATAAAATTAGTCTATTTGCCTCATTTCGTTTCACTCAATTTGTGTAATGTCTTACCTCTTTGTTTGAATACATTCTTGTTGGTTTTCCCAAGCTGTAGGTGTAGCGTTGATTCCTCTTTGGCTGGTACCTATGAACTGGTTTCAGTTCCTCTTGCCATTTTTCAAATTCCAACCTTCACTCACATTTAGGTGACAAATTAGGATAGAAATCAATGCATACTTGGGGTAGTTTTATTGATGTTTTGTGCAGTCATAGGCAAGGGAGATATGTTGGTATTTTGGTATGGTTTTGTCAATGATGTCAACACTTATTGAATACACCTACTTTGGAGATCTAGCAACATTCACTGGCAAGCAGTAATCTGTGCAACAGTTACTGGTATATGGTTAACCGACAGCATATAATGTTCACTGGTACCTGGAATGACATGAAAGACACTTGGTAATATCGAAGACATCATGTGGACACTTTATTTTGAAGAAATAATCATTGGTATATTCATATTTGTATATTTGCTTTTACCGGCAAATAGGTCCAGGTTATCTAGGGTTACACCGACAGGTTTATCTTTTCCAGATCAGCATGGCATGCTATGAAGATGATTTATTATTGTTGTAAATGCATTAAGCCGACGTGTTTAATCAGTTATTGCATCAGATATTATATTATTTGTAAAATGTTTTTATTGTAATATCTTGTAGAGCCAACCTACTAAATTGGTCTTAGGGTATGGTATAAATGTAAGATCTTATTTGTAAGATCAAGTGTGGAATGCAAAAAAGATTTGAGTAAAGGTATATGCAAGATCAAGTAGAGGCATACACGAAGACATCATTTGAAGGTGAAGTTAGGTTTTTGTAGAAGCATATCAGCATTACACTAGTACTGAATCCAGCATATGAAGATGCTCTTTTGAGCAGTACATTCTTATTGGATTTAACCATCGAACTGTAATTAGTGTGACTCCCATTTGTGATTAAGCAGTGAGCTCTAGGCTGTTGGCCTTTCTACATGTGCAGACCCCTCTTTGTACACTTACTATCTACAGTAGTATCATCTGATTGTGGGTAAGGTTTCCCACCGTGGTTTTTCCCGTAACAGGGTTTCCACGTATAAATAATGGTGTCATGAGTTGTGGATGAGTTTATGTTTATGTTCCATGTTTCATGCATTAAATATTATTGGTATAGCAATTTACTGTTAACACTGTCTACCGGCATACTTAACTGGTTTACCGGTATTAAGCATTAAGTTGGTTAATAAGTTTTTGGTTTGAATTTATTATACAACTGATTCACCCCCCCCCCCCCCCCCCCCTCCTCTCAATTGTATCCAAGACCTAACTATTGGTATCAGAGCTTAGTCCTCTTTTGCAGAAGTTTCACAACTTGAGGAGATCCAATGACTACTAATTATTTCAGGAAGGACAGTCCTAAACTTGATGGAACCAACTATGGGATATGGAAGATCAGAATGGAGACACATCTAAATTGCATCGGTAAAGACATCTAGGAAGTTACTAAGAATGGTTATACTACTGTTGTAGCTGGTCAGACTTCTCCAACTACATTAGCCAAAGATGAAGAAAATGATTGCAAAGCAAGAGAAGCACTCTTGAGCGCATTATCAGATCAACAAATCATGGGATTATCTAATAGGTCTACTGCTAAAGCTATTTGGGATCATTTGGAAACACTGAATGAAGGAGATTCCACAGTCAAAATTGCAAAACTTGAAAGCTTCTGAGTCAGGTATGAACATCTGAAAATGGAAGAAGATGAAAGGATTTCTGCTTTTATGGAAAGAGTAAATGAAATTGTTTTAGGTATCAAATGTTGTGGAGGAACCTTGAGTGAGGATGAAATTGTTTCAAAAATCTTAAGAGGTTTGCCACCAGCATATAAAATGAAGGTTACTGCTATAAATGAGTTGAGAACAATGCCTAATGCATCAGTAACTAGGGATACATTGATTGGAAAACTTTCAGCTTTTGAAATTGAGGAATTTGGTCATGTTGCTACTATAAAGACTGATTTGGCCTTTAAAGCATCAACATCATCTGCTCCATCATTTGACAAATCAGACTGGAGAGCCTTTTATGCAAAAGAACTTGAAGAAACCAGAAAGGAGAATGAAGAGCTTGAAGAACTTGAAGCACTATTTGCAAGGAAAATGCCAAAAGGTCCAATTGGAAGTAAGTATGAAGGTAAAGCACCCTTTAAATGTTTTAACTGCAATAAGATTGGTCATATGGCTTCAAGATGCCCTGATAGACATGCTAGACTAAGAGAAGAAGCTAGAAGAACATACAAGCCTAATCCTAAATATCAGAGATACAGATTTAAGAAGAACAAAGATAAATCTTGCTACATTGTGGACGAAGGTGTGACTGATGATTCTGATGAGGATCCAACAGACAATGGATGGGTTTTTATTGCTATAACAGAAGATCAACCGACACCTATTGCTCAACGGGTAGAACAAGCCCTAGCAGCTAAAGTTGAATCAAAGGATGAATGGATTATTGGCTCAGGATGCTCACATCACATGACTAGAGACAAAGGTAAATTCTTGAACTTTCAAGAATACAATGGAGGTTTAGTAAGATTTGGAGATGACAAAGCCTATTCAATCAAAGGTAAGGGTTCAATATCTCTTGATGGTAAACATAACACTGACAATGTCTACTATGTTGAAGGATTAAAACATAATCTTCTAAGTGTTGGTCAATTAGTTGAGAAGGGTTTTCAGTTACAATTTAAAAATGGAAAATGCAAAATCATGAATAGAACTAGTTTGGAAATTGCAACCGGTAATAAGACTAGAGGTAATATCTTTCATTTGAATAACAGTGAAAAGGCATGCTTAATTGCACATATAGATGAAAGTTGGTTATGGCATAAAAGACTATGTCATGTAAATTTTGATTGCATGGTAAAAATCAGTACTTCTAAGGCAGTTAGAGATCTACCTAAAATTGTGAAACCTCAGAATACAATTTGCAAGGAATGTCAATTTGGAAAACAAGTTAGAGCTAGTTTCAAAAGTATTCCAGAAAAATCCAATAATGCTCTTGATTTAATTCACATTGATTTATGTGGTCCAGCTAGAACTAAAAGCTTACAAGGTGATAGATATTTCATGCTAATTATTGATGATTATTCTAGAATGTGTTGGGTTACTTTTCTCAGAGAAAAATCAGAAGCACTTGGGAAGTTCAAACTATTCAAAGCAATGGTTGAAAATGAAACTGGTAAGAAAATCAAATGTTTAAGATCAGATCAAGGAGGAGAATTCACATCTAAAGACTTTAATACATTCTGTGAAGTGAATGGAATCAAAAGACAGTTATCAGCACCTCATACACCATAGCAGAATGGAGTTGTTGAAAGGAAAAATAGAACTATCTTGGATGCAGCAAGAAGTATGTTATCAAAAGCAAATCTACCACATGTGTACTGGAGAGAGGCAGTAAGCACTGCCGTCTATACATTCAACAAAGTTCACATCAAAGGTGAAACTGGTAAGACCCCTCATGAACTATGGTTTGGTAATATTCCTACTCTTAAGTATTTCAGAATTTTTGGAAGTAAATGTTATATTAGAAGAGATGAGTATATTGGCAAATTTGATCCTAGAAGTGATGAAGGAATATTTCTTGGTTATTCATTTAAGAGCAAGGCATATAGATGTTTTAATAAAAGATTGCAGAAAATTGTTGAGAGTACAAATGTAAAGATTGATGAACAATTCAGAGGAACTTCAAGGTATATAGACTCTGAACCGGCAACAGAAATTGTGACAAATGAACCTACACTGAACCCACCGGTACAAAATGAAGATCCAGTTACCCCGGTATCATCAGAGGATTCCACAGTAATTGAAGAACAATAGCAAACTAAGACACCCCGGTATGTAAGACTAAATCATTCTGAAGATCAGATAATTGGAAACAAATTTAAAGGAGTTATGACAAGAGGAAGATTGGCAAATGAAGAGGTATGTCTTATTTCTCAAATTGAACCATTATCTATCAATGAGGCATGTGAAGATAAATTTTGGATTAAAGCTATGGAAGAAGAATTAGGACAAATTGAGAAAAATAATACTTGGACATTAGTTCCCTGGCCTAAAGATAAAAATGTAATTGGAACCAAATGGGTATTTAGAAACAAACTTAATGAAGATGGTAAGGTTGTCAGAAATAAAGCAAGACTAGTGTGTAAGGGATATTCTTAGAAAGAAAGAGTTGATTACAATGAAACCTTTGCACTGGTAGCTAGAATTGAGGCAGTTAGATTATTCTTGGCCTTTGTAGCTCACAAGGATTACAAAGTTTATCAAATGGATATTAAATGTGCATTTTTGAATGGAGATCTTGAAGAGGAAGTTTATATTGAACAACCTGATAGATTTTCTTTGACAGATGACAATGATATGGTTTGCAAGTTAAGAAAATCTCTGTATGGATTAAAACAAGCCCCAAGAGCTTGGTATGCAAGATTGGTTTTACTAAAGGAAATGCAGATAGCAATTTATATTACAAAGTAACTAATGATGACATCTTGATTATTGAAGTATTTGTTGATGATATAATCTTTGGAGGAGAAGATGGATTATGTAAAGAATTTTCTCTTGAAATGCAGCAAGAATTTGAAATGTCTATGATTGGAGAAATAAAATTCTTTTTTAGGATTATAGATTTTACAGACTGATAAAGGTATATTTTTGAGTCAATCTAAGTACTTGAAAGAACTACTAAAGAAATTTGGGATGGAGAACTCTAAACCGGTAAGCACACCTATGACTACAAATGACAAATTATCTCAAAGGGATGAATCTACACTTGTTAATCCAACTAGATACAAATCTATGATAGGAGGTTTACTGTATTTGACACAAACTAGACCTGATATTATGAATGCAATATGTATAGTTTCTAGATTTCAGAGTAATCCTAGGGAAAATCATGAATCAGCAGTGAAAAGGATTTTTCGGTACTTACAAGGCACAACAAATCTTGGATTATAGTATCCTAAAGATGAAAATTTTGATCTATGTGCATATACAGATGCAAATTGGGCAGGAGATGTGGATGATAGAAAAAGAACCACTAGAGGAGCATTCTTTCTTGGAAAGAGATTAGTTTCTTGGTTGAGTAAGAAACAGAGTTGTACATCTTTATCAATAGCAGAATCAGAATATGTTGCAGCAGCAACAAACTGTACATAGGTACTTTGGCTTAAGCAAATGTTGAAAGACATAATTTAAAATGCAAGGAACCTATTACTATATACTGTGATAACACTGCAGCAATTGATATATCTAAAAATCCGGTATTACATTCTAAAACAAAACATGTTTCTATCAAACTAAATTTTCTAAGGGAAAAAGTTGAAGAAAAAGAGATAAAATTGGTTTATGTGAATACTAAAGAACAACTTGCAGATATTTTCACAAAACCTTTGCCTAAGGAGACTTTTGAGTATCTCAGAGATCAGCTTGGAGTCATACCACCACCAGTAGAGACTTAGATAGTTGATGATTGTCATCAACCGACAGAATTAAATGGACAAATCTTTTATCCCGGTATTTGCTGAGGAAGCTACTTCTCAGGGGGAGTAGTTGGTATATTGAATTGGTTGGTATTTTGTATGAACTTGACCTTTTGTGACTTTGGCATTTGATGTCAAAGGGGGAGAGATATCTATGGAAAAACACAGTATCTTTTTGGTAAGAAAAAGAGATTTTAAGGGAGAGATTTTGAAAAACACATTTAAAGAAAAAAAGAAAATTGGTATGAGAAATTGGTATTGTTACTCCCAGGGGGAGAAATGAAGATTGTTGGTTTTTGTATTTGGCATTTTTGTTTTGGCACTTTGATGGTTTTTCCATCTTGTGTTTCCATCAATGCCAAAGGGGGAGATTGTTGGTATTTTGGTATGGTTTTGTCATTGATGTCAACACCTACTGAATACACCTACTTTGGAGATCCAGCAACATTCACCGACAAGCAGTAATCTGTGCAACAGTTACTAGTATATGGTTAACTAGCAGGATATAATGTTCACCAGTACCTGGAATGACATGGAAGACACATGGTAATATCGAAGACATCATGTGGATACTTTATTTTCAAGAAATAATCATTGGTATATTCATATTTGTATATTTGCTTTTATCGACAAATAGGTCCAGGTTATCTAGGGTTACACCGATAGGTTTATCTTTTCCAGATCAGCATGGCACACTATGGAGATGATTTATTATTGTTGTAAATGCATTAAGCCGACATGTTTAATCGGTTATTGCATCGGATATTATATTATTTGTAAAATGTTTTTATTGTAATATCTTGTAGAGCCGACCTACTAAAATTGGTCTTAGGGTATGGTATAAATGTAAGATCTTATTTGTAAGATCAAGTGTGGAATGCAAAAAAGATTTGAGTAAAGGTATATGCAAGATCAAGCAGAGGCATACACGAAGACATCATTTGAAGGTGAAGTTAGGTTTTTGTAGAAGCATATCAACATTACATCGGTACTGAATCTAGCATATGAAGATGCTATTTTGAGCAGTGCATTCTTATTGGATTTAACCATCCAACTGTAATCAGTGTGACTCCCATTTGTGATTGAGCAGTGAGCTCTAGGCTGTTGGCCTTTCTACATGTGCAGACCCCTCTTTGTACCCTTACTATCTATAGTAGTATCATTTGATTGTGGGTAAGGTTTCCCACCGTGGTTTTTCCCCTTACAGGGTTTCCACGTACAAATATTGGCATCATGAGTTGTGGATGAGTTTATGTTTATGTTTCATGCATTAAATATTACCAGTATAGCAATTTACTGTTAACATTGTCTACCGACATACTTAACTAGTTTACCAGTATTAAGCATTAAGCTGGTTAATAAGTTTTTGGTTTGAATTTATTATACAACTGATTCACCCGCCCCCCCTCTCAGTTGTATCCGAGACCTAACAAGATCATCATTTTAGTCTGGGTGCAAATCCTTTTTCCCTTCTTTCATACATTCCCTTCTCTCTCTCTCTCTCTCTCTCTCTCTCTCTCTCCTTTTTCCTGAGAATCAATAAATTAGTTTTACCAAATGCTGGGTTGGTCCAACACTCTGCATTTCAGATTGAAGAGGAAGTCGACCTTCTTCGAAGATTCAACCTCACAATAGTGCAAGGTCCCACACTTGAGAGGTTGTTTCTATATTTCACAAGGTTGGTGATCAAGCCTGATCACCAAGGGTGCAAAATTTTGTGACAACATTTACTTACCCCTACAAAACAAACCGTTAGAAGTTTTCAGATTTGTCTTTGACCGCTCGAAACACCCCTGCAAGAAAAATCATTAGAAGTTTCAATGTAAGTCTTTAGCCGATCAAAACATCTCTGTTATCCTTTCCACATGCTATAGACAAACCATTAGTAGCATAAATCAATATTACAACATCAATTTTTTATTTTACTTTTTTGGATTTTTTCTAAAATTAGAAAACTTGCTAAAAATGGAAACCTACCAGAAATGGAAACCTATCAGATTTAGAAACCTACTAAAAATGAAAAAAATGTTAGATTTAGAAACCTACTAAAACTTGAAACCTGTTAGATTCAGAAACCTGCTAAAAACGAAAATTATCGGATTTAGAAACTAGCTAAAAATAGAAACCTCCCATATTTAGAAACCTGCTAAAAATGAAAAAATTGCCAGATTTAGAAACCTTTCATATTTAGAAACTGACTAAAAACATAAATTGCCAGATTTATAAACCTCCTAAAAATAGAAACCCGCTAAAAATGGAAATTTCTAGATTTAGTAACCTGCAAGATTTAGAAACTTGCTAAAAATTGAAACCTTCTAGATTTAGAAACCTTCTAAAAATGGAAATTTCCAGCTTTAGAAAACTTGCCAAATTTAGAAAACCTACTAAAAATGGCAACCTGCAAATAGAATTAAATTGACCCATGAAGTGGGTCCCACCAGGCATGCTAGAAAATGTGTGAGTTAAATATGCGTGCTAAGAATTAAATAGTTGAAACAACAAGGAAATCAACCAAGCAAGCCATTAACTCAAACAACTCAAGATTGGGATATTTAAAAAGAAAGAAATGAAGCATAAAACAAGTGAATGCAAACCTCATTTACCAACTTTGATTCGATTTTCCCATGTTCGGATGTGCACTCATGATGGAGCTTGTGCTTGATTGTGCTCCATGATGTTGTCAGGCTGATTGGATTTAAGATATGAGGATAGGATGATGAATTATGAAGATGGATTTCGGCATTATCATAGTATGGATATGATAAGTGTGGGTGAAATGTTGCACTATGGCATTACGAATGTATGAAAGTGGATGAAATTTTGCATTATAACAATGCAATGTAATAAAAGTGGATGATTTGATTGAAAAAGAGGGGGGATTAAATAGGAGAAGGGAGGAGAGGAAGGAATTTGAGAATACAACACTTGTACTCAAGGAGGAAAAGTGGCAATCCAAGGAATGAAAAGTGGAACAAGATTCCACACTTTTCCTCAAAGAGAATAAGTGGCTCAAAAGGGAAAGACAAGTTTCCTTAAGTTAAACACATGTCAAAAGAGGTTTGACATGTGTCCTCAAGGACACATGTCTCTTTTGGGAGGAAGCCACCTAAAAAAGGCACACACATGTGAGGGGAGGTTAGGATAAGGTTAGTTTGGGGGTATAGGGTTGGTTAGAACCCATGGGTTAGATTGGAGGTTAGATTAGAAGAGGGTTAATTAGTTAGTTAGGAGTTAGGAGCCATGTGCTCTAAAGGGAATATTTGAATTTAAATAATTCAAATAAAAGGAAGAAAAAAAGGAATTAATTAATTGGTTTAATTAATTCATGGATTTGGAAAAGAGGGGAATTAATTAATTGGATTATTTAATTATCTAACCATTTCCTCCTTTTTCCATCTACCTACCATATACATCATATCCTATCCATTTCACTTCCTCCATCCTCCTTGGATCTTGATGAAAAGAAAAGGCCACCATTTATACATGCTTTGGACACCTCTTGGCTTCCGTTTCTCTGCTACAATTTTCTTTCACATGTCTTTGTGATCCTCATTCACCTATCACCCTATCTTCAATCCATTTTCCTCAACTTCCTATCCTCCTATCAGTCATCTTATCATATCCATAAATCTGCGAGGCCCTTGTCTCCCAATTCCTCCATCTCTTATCCTATCCATTCATCCACCAATCCTTGGACCTACCAGTTCCTCAATCCCTTCAATAACTTGATTCATCTCCAATCCTTTTCATCCTATCCTCAATCCTTTCATTCCTCCCATCATATCATTCCATCACATCTTTCATCCCTTGTCATTGGTATCTAGCTCTAGGCTACCCTCGCGCAATCCAATTCCATTATGTCCAAATCAATCCATCTACTACTTGCATTCCACCATCGCGTGCAAATATTATCCATCTTCCTTAGCTATCCAAGGTTAAACACTAATCGAATCATGCAATCATATCCTTGCTCTTGTTCCCAGCCTTGCTACAAGACTTGATCCAACCCATCAATCATCAATCTCTCATGGATTTTCATCTTGACTAGGGCAACAACAAGCATGTCCTTGGGTCTTCTTCCATCATTCATATATCTTATACATCTTGTAAATAGGTGTCACTGTACATAGCTGCACGTGTCAATCCAATCCTTCGAGATCATGTCCTATCAACTGGTTCTTCAACAATCATCTTTGAGCATCTATGTCATCATGATTGTATCAAGTACCTTTTGTCTTATCCATCGAAGTGTCATCTATCATTTGTCTTATACATGATGTATCCTTCCTGAAACCAGACATTTTGATCTATCTTAGTCTTATATAGGATGTATCCTTCCTGAAACTAGACGTCATGATCATTTTTGTCTTATACAGGAGGTACCCTCTCTAAAACCAGACATCATCAAATCCAATCAATTATCCTTTGACAAAAGATATTTGAGGCCCTCTTGTTGGATTTGATTCTTTTTTTATCTTTGTTTATCTTTTTAAGCTCCTTAGGTCCTATTTCCTCTTGGTCGCCATGATCCTTTATATCATGGTGCACTAGGAATAACAAGGCTCGGGATGTGATCTTGTTGCTTTTGCTTTTTGCTTGGTGTATCTTTTGGATGTGTTCCTTGTTTTACCCTCATGAGGTCTTTGTTATTTTATGTTACACTACGACATATCTTCTTCTTGGGGTTCTTTTAGCACTGTTGTCTGCAAGGTATCCATAACTCTATGTGGTGCTTGATTAGCATGTGTGTTTGTTTATTGTGTCAGTTGACCATGCATTGGTTTTGAAATTCCACCCTGGCTCCTTATACCTTGGTGACTCATAGACACTGCTAAATCAAAATAAGTGCTCCATGAAGTCCCGTTTTCGCAGGTTCTTGCACTCCATCATGTTTCGATCTTCATCTTTTTTGCATTCGCATTATCTCCTCTTACCGTGCTTCTTGCTTTCCATCCTGTCCGCTAGGGCAATGTTTCTTTTGAGACATCGCCCAATCCTTTCTCCCCGTGCACCCTCTTGAGGGGGCATCTCTACCCATACCTTCATTCGCTTGGGGCATCTTTTCTCTCCCCTTTTTCTTCTCTCGCAAGTGTCTTATTGTCTTCACATCGACGCTATTCTAGTGCCACCGCGAAGAGGGGCAAAATGTAAACACTTAAATTTGGCTAATTAATTTAGTCAAATTTATTCCCTTTATCCATTTAATTAATTAAGCCCATCCCTTGAATTAATTAATCTAGTTAATTAACTCTCCCCTTCCAATCCCTTGAATTAATTAATCCAATTAATTAATTCCCCTCTTTTCCAAATCCATGAATTAATTAAACCAATTAAATGATTCCTCCTTTTCTTCCTTTTATTTGAATTATTTAAATTCAAATATTCCCTTTAGAGCACATGGCTCCTAACTCCTAACTACCTAACTAACCCTCTTCTAACGTAACCTACAATCTAACCCATGGGTTATAACCAACCCTATACCCCCAAACTAACCTTATCCTAACCTCCCCTCACATGTGTGTGGACACATATTCCCCTAAATTCCTTAATATTAAGAAATTTGTTTCTTTTGGGTGGCTTCCTCCCAAAAGAGACATGTGTCCTTGTGGACACATGTCAAACCTCTTTTGACATGTGTCTTTCTTAAGGACAATTGTCTTTCCATTTTGAGCCACTTATCCTCTTTAAGGACAAGTGTGGAATCTTATTCCACTTGTCTTTTCTTGGATTTTCACTTGTCCTCAAGGAGGACAAGTGTTGCATTTTTTAATTCCTTCCTCTCCTCCCTTCTCCTATTTAATCCCCCCTCTTTTTCAATCAAATCATCCACTTGCATTACATTGCATTCAACAGTGTCATAAAATTGTGACCCTTGCAATTTTCAATCACATTAGGGTCTTCACATTAGCGAATTGAATTCCCAAGCTTGATCAGAGACCCAAGACTTGCTCAATCCCCAAAACTGCACTTTTTCTGCACTTTGCACTACCTAAACCTGCCTCCTGTCTCGAGTTAAGGGCAGGACAGGGGCGTGGTGCCCCTATCCCTGCCCTATCTTCGGGCCCCTTCTTTCAAATTATGCATTGAACTTTGCATTTAAAGAGGGAAAACTTTCCTTGTGTTGGTCTATGACAAAAATCAGCCTATTAACCCTAATTGATGAATATATAAGTTGCATTTGCCCTCCTATTTGAAAAAAAGGTGAAAATTGGCATAAGTTCGAATACATGAGATAATGCATTCAAGCATTCAAACATTTCTTTCAAGCATTGAGCATTCTCAAGTCTCTCTTCAAGGCTAGGTGTTGCATTCAAGTCATGGATTCAACCATTGAAGAGGAGATTCCTTTTAACATTCAATTCCATACAAGCAAACCCACCTACATTACTATCTCAACCTCCCTTGAGATGAATTACATTTCAATCTTTCATTTACATTTACTTGCATTGGTTAATTCCAAAACTGGGGTTTGACCTAAAGGCAAACCCTAAATCCCAACCCCTTTTCCTCTCTTTTCCTTGTGTAGGTTGCAGGTGTGCAGTTGTATTTGCAAATTTGGACTTCATTTACAGAGGTGGAAAAACCCTTTTCATTTCGCAGATTTTTTGGAGGACCGTGTGCACTTTCAACACAGTCCCGACAACTTTTCCTCAAATTCGTAGAGTAGCTTCATCTCGACATATTATAGCCACAACTTCATCCCACGCTTCTATTTCAAGTTATAATCAGTTCTTTGCTACTTTTACACTTGGTCTCAAAACACATAATTCAAGCATTTTTCATTCTAAAAGAGGGGTTACCTTGTCATTTCTACACCATTATCAATTCATTTAGTATTCAATCTCTCTCCCTAGAGATTGGATCTAGTGAATCGCCTGCGTCTTTTAAATGTAATGTGCGTGAGGTGATTGAAAGGAAATCCGCAATGAAACTTTCATCTCTCCTTGGAGGGAAGAAAAGATTTCCTCTCGATCTCTCCATCATTCACTATTCCCCACATTACATTTTGGTGAACCTGACATTTTGCATGCTTTATTTTGAAAATCATTGCATATTTTTCATTTACAAGTTTAATTTTTCTGCAAACTTAGTGGTTAATTAATTCAAAACCCTAGTTTTTAAAATTGAAATTGTTTTTAAAATTGAAATTGAACTTGTGTTTTGTAAAAAAGTCTTGCTATTGTCTTAGATTTGAAAATTGCTTTCTTTGTAAAATTCAATTTCTTCATTGTCTTGTTCAATTTGCAAATCAAATTCAAAAAATTAAGAGGTTAATTGTCAAAACCCTAATTTTCAAAAATCATCTTGAAATTGTGAAAAAATTGAATTTTCATGTTAATATTCATATTTGTGACTGTTTTTAGACTTATCCTCTTTCCTTAAATTCAAAATTTTAATTTCCCTCCTTGTTCAAAATTTAAAATTTTAAAAATTAAGTGGTTGCGTCTTAAAACCCTAATTTTCAAATTTAATTGGATTTTGTGTCAATTTCAATCAATTTTAATCAACTTCAATCTTCTAAATATTTTTCAAGGTGTCCCTATCCATTAGGTTTGACCTTTTTCAAATTTGCAATTCAATTCATCATTTTTTTCAAAGCCCTAATAGGGTCTTATTTTCACATTCAAACCTTAATTTCGTCTATCTAAAGATCGCAAAATCCACCAATTTTTTGGGGATAGCTTTAAAATCATCGTAACTTTCATCCCTGAAAATTTTCAAAAAATTTGGGAGGACCGTGTGCACTTTCAACATAGTCCTTGACTTTTTTCCCGAAATTTTGGGAGACTGTTATGACTGTATTTAATAGCTTAAATCTAGAAGATTGGCTAATTTTGTCAATTTTTGATTCCTCTAAAATAAAAAATACCTTCAAAATTCAACATTTCAAATTTCAAGATTTTTTTAAAAATTAAGTGGTTAATTATAATCTGCCCTGATTTTAAAAATTCTAATTTTGTCAATTTTAAAATTAAGTGGTATCCCATTGACTCTAATGTTAAATTTCCAATTTCCTTTCATTTATCATAAAATTATTTTTGGAAATTGTGTCACTTTCTTCTTTCAACAAAGTTCAAATTGTTTAATCATTATTTTCTCCAATTTTGCATTATTCAATTTTGTAAATTTTGTTCTTATAATTCAAAATTCAAAATCAAAATTTCAAATCTTCCCTCTAGTGTATGAGTTTTACCACTATTAGTCCTACGTATACTATCCCCGTTAGACGAAGCATTATAATTAAGGTTTCCCAAGGTTTAATTACCGAGGCAATGGAGCTTAATTTGGGTGACTTCTTTAATGAGGATAATGCTAATTCTTCCCATTCTAATCATGTCCCTATCTATCCAATTGATGAATCCCGTGATGAAGAAGAAGCTTTGACTAGAGTTTCCATAGATCAACTTTTAAAATTGGACAATCAATTTGATAACTTTCAACAATGGATGTCCCAAGAATACCCTAATAGTGAAGCTTTTTCATTAATTGAAGGACTTAAACACATGATTCAAAGTGATAAGAATAGAATTGATATATTATGTGGCATTGCTCATATTATTGATTCCAATGTCATGCTTATAAAGAGTTGTGCCGAAACCCTAGGTTATTCACAACCTTCAACACAAGTCAATCCTTCTATTCCTTTGACTACTCCTATGACTAGTGTTCCTACTTTTACCTCAAACATCATTGCTACTTCAACTCAAAATGTCATCCCTACAAACATTAGTCATGGGGGCAATCCCTCTTCCTCATTTAATCCTCCATTTTTACCTATGTCTTCATTAAGCATTCCTATTATCCCTCAACCAATCATTGTACCACAAGGGGGTAATTCATTCAACAATTTTATTCCTCGTTTAAGTGTCCCTTTTCCTACTCAATCATCACCTATGCCTACTTATCATAATGTCCCACCACCTTATTCTCAATCAATGCCTTCTTTCAATGACATCACACCACCTTCTCAGTGAACCATGTTTAACATCAATTCTTCTACCCAAGTGACCATTAAAAATCTTGCTCAAACCGTGTCTTCCTTACAACAACAAATTGCTTCCATGAGTCAATCCAAGTTTAGTGTGCCCATGCATTTAATGTTGTGAGCCCACTTTCCCTTGATATTGTTAAAGCTGTCCTACCTAAGCATGTTGAGGTCCGTCAATCAGAACTCTGTAATGGAAAAGGTGATCCTCTAACGCATGTCCAAACATTTCAAACCTTGTGTACTGATTTTGCTTACGATCAAAGATTTCTTGCAAAATTGTTTACAAGAACACCAAGAGATAAGTATTTACAATGGTATTTCTCTTTCCCTTCTTATTCTATCACTTATTTTCAATAATTAGCAAATGCTTTCATTTAACAATTTTAAAACAACATTGGTCCTAAAATCACTTTGACTGATTCAATGCATTGTAAACAAGGTGTTAAAGAAAAAGTGACTGATTTCATTAGTAGATATAAGCGTTTGTGTGCTCAAATTTCTTTTCTTGTACCTGATAATGATATTCAAAGAATTTTCATTTCTAATTTACAAAAAGATATTAGGGAAAAGCTTCTTTTGTTCGAGTTTACTTCCTTTCCGCAGTTGTGTGCAACACTCCACAATTATCAACTGGTTGTGAGTCAAATGGAGCAATCTACTCCTATGGCTCCGAGTGATAAGGGGCAGAGTGTTCAACAACCATTTGTGAAGTTCAAACCAACAAAAGGCTTCATCAAGTTCAATGACACAATCAACAACAACAATGTGAATTCTACAACAGGTGTGCCTCCTATGTCTAAATTCTTTAAAAGAGAAAGACAATTTACTCCTTTGAATGAATCTTTACATAGTATTATGTCTCAGTTATTACAAAGAAATGTTATCAAACTTCCTCCTATAATATCAATTGATCCTTCTAAGATTGCATCCCCTTATTTTGATAACAATTCCTTTTGTCAATTTCATCGTCAGCCTGGTCATGATACCGAGAAATGTTTTGCATTGAAAAGTAAGATTCAAGATTTGATTGATAATAATACTATATCTGTGGCAGGTGTGAATGACAAGGGAAACAATTCAGTAGTTCCTCCTAATCAAAATCTTAATATTTTTACTGATCCTTTGTCTTATCATACCTCTAACGTGACTGAGATTGAACACGCATCTTTCTCTCCTTCTGATCTTACTACCACAACTCCGATTTTGGTGAATATGGTAGAGAAACAAGAGACACCTAATGATACTTCTATTACATTTGACCCTAGTGAGACCATTAGAGCACCTGATGGCCCTTTATACATAGTTGCGAAGGTTAAGGATATACCTTTTCGTGGTGCCCTTGTTGATCCCTCTTGCATGGTTAATGCCATCACTGAGGAGTATCATTTCACTTTACGATTGTATAAACCAATATAAATATAATTCTAATGTGGTTGTGAAGTTATTTGATGGATTCTCTTGTCCTACCATTGGTTCTATTACTCTTCCTGTTGAAGTTCATACTAAATCTATGGATGTCAACTTTGTTATCATTCCTTCTTCCGAGCAATTTCATGTGAAGTTAGGCTACCCTTGGATATCTTTCATTAAGGCTATTGCTTCTCCAATTCATAAGTGTTTGAAATTTCCTCACAATGGAGAAATCATAATTGTTAACCATAGTTTATTTCGATCATCTGAAAGAAGCCCATGTGTTCCTATTGATTTCTTTTGGACTAATAAATTTAAATCTTTTCCATCAAGGATTGATTCTCTTTTCCAATCTTATAAAAACTGGAAGAAAGATATGATCTTATCCTTGAGTCAACCTAGATCTCCAGCAATTGACATTCCTATCATTCTTGAAGATGAAGTTATTCCCCTAACAAATAAAACTAATCTTCCTTCTAAGGAATATCCTCTACCTATTCCTATGGATGTGACTATGCCTTATCCTAAGAAGAACAACAATATTCCTCCTAAGGTTAGACCTGTACCTCCTCCTCATGATGGACCTAGTCTCCTTCCTATACCTAATATTCCTCCTTTATATGGTGCAGTTCTACCTCCTTCCTCTTATAGAGAAAAGGGGCTTGCCTCTCCTCTTGTCCAACCTAAAAGACCTCAAACTAAACCTTCAACTATCAAAGAGGAGAATATTCCTCCTTCAACAAATGTTCCTCCTTATTCCCATCCTTCCACTAAGACTCGATGAAATTGTTGTGCAAGAGAATAGCGGCGAAGACACTATGTTCGAGCTTGTGAAGGTGTTCCTCAAAATATTCAATCTCTTAGGACTCCACCAGTTGACATGATTCCCTTTTTTCCTAAGCAAGTTGTTCCACCTAAATCTCCAAATCGTAAATTACAAAGAACATGTGATGGTTTTACTTCTATTCATGTGTGAGCTCCTCTTTCTATAAATATTGATGAGGAAATAGGTGAAAATGTTATTCATGATGGAAATACAACTCTTAATGCTTCTAATAGTGACTATGAGTATATTGATGTTGACAAGAATTTATCAACAAAATTTTCAAAAGCCCTAATCCTAGCTCCTAGAGTCGAACAAAGTGACTTACCACATGAGCATAGTCCTTGTTTGGATCTTGTGATAGCTCCATCTATTGTGCTCGATGTCGCTCCTCTGGCATGTTGCCCGCCTTCTCGAAATAGTGATCAACAAGATCGGGAGGTGGATGTCATGCTAGATGAGCTTTATTAACACCGTAGATCCTCTACCTCTCTCTCTTTTCTTTCTCTTTTGTGATCATCCTTCTAAGTGCATCCCAGTTCTTCTATGTTCCCTAGTAATGTCTACTTGGGGACGATGCAAAGCATTGAGATCTCTTTTGGTCTTTTTCATGTTGACTTAAAAGACATCTTCTATTCCCTTTCTTCCAAGGTAGTTTCCTTCCTTTGGGGAATGACGACTACTTTATCCACATATACGTATGATATACATGAGTTATCATACAACATACTGACCCAAAGGAAATTGAAACTACCTTGTATTTTGTGTTCATTATCCTTGGGTTTATTCCTCGATTGGAGGTTAAATCCTTGTGATAACATGCTCCCTCTCACTATTTTTCTCTTGGGTGTATCCTACCTTAAAGTAATCGCTCCCGATAAGACGTGCACGATCGTTTTAACATGGGGGCATACACTCCGCTCATATTTTCCTTCTTGATACTTAAAGCTACTTAGTGAATTGGGCTTTGCTTTGTAATTTTTGGCATCCTTGTTTTTAATGACTCATAGTGAGGGGAACCTTACTACTTGCAGTCATGGTTCTTCCATTCTTGATCTTCCCTTTTACTTTGTCATTCGAAGTTGTAAGATCCTAATTCCACTAGGGACTTGGTGTATCTTGCCTCCTTGACATGGTAGAAGTCTTTCAATCTTGTTTCCTTATACTTTACCGACAGTATTGGCGTACGCTTATACTCCCGCTAAAGTGGGGGCTAAATGTAGTATCATAAAATTGTGACCCTTGCAATTTTTGACCACATTAGGGTCTTCACATTGACGAATTGAATCCCCAAGCTTGATCGAAGACCCAAGACTTGCTGACCTCGAAACTGCATTTTTTTCGCACTCTGCACTGCCTAAACCTACTTCCTGTCTTGAGTTAAGGGAAGGACAGGGGCATGGTGCCCCTTTCCCTACACTATCTTGGAGCCCCTTCTTTCGAACTATGCATTAAAATTTGCACTTAAAGTGGGAAAACTTCCCCTGTGTTGACCTATGATGAAAAATCAGCCCATTAACCCTAATTGATGAATATATAAGCTGCATTTGCCCTCCTATTTGAAAAAAAAGGTGAAAATTGGCATAAGTTTGAATACATGAGATCACACATTCAAGCATTCAAGAGCATTCAAGCATTCAAGCATTCCTTTCAAGAATTGAGAATTCTCAAGTCTCCATTCAAGGCTAGGTGTTGCATTCAAGTCAAGGATTCAACCATTGAAGAGGAGATTCATTTCAAAATTCAATTCCATACAAGAAAATCTACCTACATTTCTATCACAACCTCCCTTGAGATGAATTACATTTCAATCTTTCATTTACATTTACTTGCAAGTACTTTCTTTCATCATTTGGTTAATTCCAAAACTAGGGTTTGACCTGAAGGCAAACCCCTAATCCCTACCCCTTTTCCTCTCTTTTCTGTGTGTATGTTGTAGGTGCACAACTGTATTTGCAGATTTGGACTCCATTTACAAAGGCGGAAAAACCCTTTTCGTTTCACGGATTTTTCGGAGGACTGTGTGCACTTTCAACATGGTCCCAACAAATTTTCTTCAAATTCACAAGGCAGCTTCGTCTCAACATATTATAGCCAGATCTAGGTGCACAGCTTCATCCCATGCTTCTATTTCATGTTATAATCAATTCTTTTATACTTTTACACTTGGTCTCAGAACACATAATTCAATCATTTTCCATTCTAAAAGAGGGGTTAGCTTGTCATTTCTACCTCATTATCAATTCATTTAGTATTCAATCTCTTTCCCTAGAGATTGGATCTAGTGAATTCCCCCCCCTCTTTTAAATGTAATGTGCGTGAGGTGATTGAAGGGAAATCCGCAGTGAAACTTTCATCTCTCCAAATCCCAACACCAATCCTCCACACAACTATGCATAAGCTAAAAAACTGATTCGCTTGGCTCAAACTCTAAGCACCAAGCCAAGAATATGGAAGCGATATAGACGTTGGTTCAATATCAATAATGTGCTTTCAAGTATTCATCCCCTAAAAATTTTTTCACCCTGCTTAAGAATGTTGGCTCTGTAATTTTGAAGACATGGGTAAGGCGTTCATCAATAAGCCTTCCCCTGAATACCACCATGGGTTTGATGGTCTGCAAGGAGAAGTTCGTCTGCATCATGCCACATTCCTTCACATGCCAACTTAGAATGTCTTCCTCTCACAAGAGAATTCTACTTTGCTTGGCACCTAAACTCACAATAAACTCTCCATCCTTCCACATCAGTAATTAAAACATCACCAACCTATCATTTGCCATGCAATAAATGTAGCTGGGAATTCACATGCCATCTCAAAACTTTGTATGTATGGTGTAACTGTTGTAATTTAGAAACATACCTTCTCGCACACAGGAAATCTAACTCCTAACAATTTTCCAGTAGAGATATCTCGTCCACAAACCATGTAAATATTACTCAACTTGATTGCATTTTCTCACGCCTCCAACTCATCCAATCTGTGCCTACTAAGAGTTGTACATGCCAACCTTGAACTTCCCCCCTAGGCCATTCACATGCTGCAAAAGTCATATCAAATTCCCAAGTAGTATCATAGCCACCCAAGCATTAGTAACAATTAACACAATCCTCACATTCTATCTATCAACTTCATATAATACACCTAAGCCCACTTGCATTGTCCTCTTCAATCCATAACGAATAATTATATTCGATTAAATTTGAAATGATGTTTACTTAGCCACATCCTATACTATGAGATTGGCCCCATCAAACAACTTAACTTCACCAATTTGGAGTGCAAAGGTCATTTTGGCTTGCTTGTCAACTTTGATATTGCCCTCCTGTCGCACATGTGAAATCTTAAATTTATTGAAACAAAGCAATAATCTCTTAATGATCTAAATAATTTTATCTATTTTCCAATTATTCACATGTCCTTTCAAAATTGTCCTTACCATAATCTGTGATTCCCCTTCAAGATGGGGGTTATTCACATTCAATTTTCTTGCCATACAAACATCAAGGAAAGCTGCATATGCTTTCACTTCATTATTGGAGCCCCATCCAAATCTTTGACTACAACAAGCTATAATTCTTCCATTGTAGTCTTTTGCCACACATTCTACTCCTAAAGGTCTTGGATTCCTCTTAGGAGCACCATCAAAATTCACCTTGATCCAATCTTGTTCAGGCGGTGTCCATTTTGTTCTCCTAGCTTCACTTTGCAAAGGATAAACCCTTTTAGGCCCATTAACATGCGTACAAACACACACACACACACACACACACATGCATCCCTTATTTTTGAAACAATCTTATTGATGCTTTGCTAAAAGGATGTTAGGAAACACAAACACAAGACTCAAGAATCAAACGGTAGTGTTAGTATCATAAATGGAATACGATCCTAAGCAAGCATATCAAGAGAGATATCAAACATTTAGTGGAAAGCATGCAAAAACAAAAGAAAGACACTAGACCCTTCCAAATGCTTGCTAACATGTTCATAGCTACTCCTCCCTTGTTCCTCTCCTCTCCAAGTTCCACATGAGTGTAGCCCTCAGCTTTTTGCACTACTATGGAAGTCTTACGGAGATTCAAGATTTATGAAAAATGATCAAAAGATTATGCAAATGCAAGCTAAATATGAGAAAGCACCTAATTAAGCTATATTGATTTTAACCAAAATAACAATGTAAATTAAATGGCTCCTAAAATGCTCTCTTAAATTTCACTATAGATTAGATGCATACAAGATTTCTGGATTTGGATTATGAAGGAATGGGCTCTATTTACAAGAAAAATAGAGAAATGGATGGTTGAGATTGAGTAATCTCATCAAGGGTCAGGATTGATGGGTTTATGATCCATGTGAAGGCATTCAACCCAGTCCCAGGATGACAAATGTCAACATGAGATGGCTTGAGAGGAGAGGGAAGAAGCATTAAATGCTTGAAATGACATGAAGGTTAGCTTAGGAGGTAAGGTTAGTGTTGATTTGAGTGAATAAAGCCATTATCCAATAAATAATGCCTTTATCCAATGGATAAACTCTTGTGCAAGAGTTAGTGGTGATAACCATGGTCAAAGCAATAAATGCTTGAAGAGACCCATGAATTAAATGGAGGTTGAGTTAGAGCGAAAGTCTCTAACCATGTGGGTGAGTTGAGTTAACCATTAATGGTTATGTAAGGGCCATAAATGGTTATGTAAGAGCCATTAATGGTTTGGAAGACTTTAGGGGTTAACTTGTTGCAGACATAAAGCATTAAATGCTTTTCAAAAGACTTTGGAGGCTTTGAGAAGTGACTTCAAGTTGCTTAGGAATGTGACAATATTTAGGAAATGGATTAGGCTAATTAAGAATGTTTTAGAAGAATTTAGAAAGTGGCTAGAAGAGTCTAGAAGGGGATTTAGGATGCAAGCGGGTTTGGTGGGTGAGGGAAAATAGGATTTTAATTAAAATAAAATTAATTTATTTCAATTGTGGTTGCAACTTGCATTTGCAAGAGAATGCAAGTGGAGGGGTAGTTTAGGGATTTAAATAAATGTTTTATTATTTATTTAAAAGAGGAAAGGGGGTCAAATTAAATAAATATGTTTTATTAATTTAATTGATTTAGAGTATGGCTTAATGCATTAATTTAAATAAATAGTAAATATTCATATAATTAAGTGGACAGATTTATGTGACTACACTTATTATAAAAATAGGACAATCTTGAAGCACATATATCATTCATTTTTTTTAATTGAGAGTAATCAAAATTTTAGCCTAATGTTCTAGAGCTTATCTCTTCATAAGGTGAGTCCTCCTTATAGCCTCTCAAGCAATGTGCAATGGACCATCATCCAAACTGCAAACAAATCAAGAAATGAATCCATGATTTGGGCTACCTAAATTTGTATTTGAGACAAATTGTATTAACCTTAAGGGTCCTTGGACAACATATTCCAATCTAGTATTGTCAAACCTAGTATTTAAGATCTTTATGTAACATGTCCACTAAAAAGGAAGAAATTATATGGCCTTTGGTAAAGGACATTCCATCTTCTTCACTTATATGAATGAGTGGCTAATTCAATTTGATATAAAGATAATTTTTGAGTGGCTAACTCAAGTCAACTTTTTGAGGTAAAGATCCTTTCTCCCCTTGAATTGGGAGTACTTATCCTATTCTAATTTAAATACACCCAATGATGGAGAACTACCCATATGAATATGATTCAATAATTATTTTCTTCTTCCTTGTCCCATATAGATTATAGATAAGAATTCACAACTCAAGTATAAAAAGGTTAGGAAAGGAGATCATCTATTGGATAGTCAATAATTAAGGTGGATATATGAGATCAAATTGAACTAAAAAAGGCTACTTTAAATATAAAAAATATTTATGTCAAAAGTATTCCCTATATGAAGTAGACAACCTAATTTTTAAAATCAATGGTTCAACAATTGAGGAGAAGGATGCAAGACAATAAAATAAATCTCAACCTTACAAGATTCATATTATTTAAAAAAAAAAAATCTAACAATTAAAAAATTATATATTTTAATATTATTAATTACAAAAGAATGTGGCAAAAAGAAAAAATATATATTTTATTATTATCTTATTCTCATTAGAATATCTTTTCGTATTATTACTTTTTTTTTTTATAGTAAGTGCTATCTTTAATGGGGATAGCTCCCTCTATTTCTTAACAAAAGTTACAATATATGATCATTACAAAAAATTACCTGTCTCCCTGGCAATCAAATCATCCCCAACCCCCACATACTACCCCAAAAAATTACAAAGAGTAAACTACTTCTAAGACCAAAAAAACCTTATAGAACTATATCCCACTCCTAGTCTAAAAAATCTTAGCTCTTCATAATTTGGAGTATGACCATTGCGTAATCTGCCAGATCATTTAGCTTTTTTGTGGATGCCTCAGACATCCACCATTCCTCAGATTCCACATAACTTCTGAAGATTGCTAGATCTTCATTGATGATCTCGACCTTGAACTATTGCCATACTTCCTCAGCGAATACTCTTGCTCTCTCCTTTTCTGCTTATTTATCCCTTCCATCATCCTTATCGCTTCCTTCCTCCTCCTCACTTTCTTCCTCCTCCACGCTCTCTTCCTCTATGTCTAAGAAATAGTTCTCGGGGCTAAAGTATACCTTGAGCACACTATTCTTGTTGCCTTCCACCAAATCATATATAGCTTCCACAACCATGTTTCCATTTTCTTTTTTAACAAAGCCCTCTAACAGTTCTGCACATTTGTCCCTTGACTCTAAAATATCTACCATGGGCGCAAGGACCGCCTCATATATTGCACCATCGCACCAATGACGATCCAGGCTTAGAGAGCATTCTACCATTCCCCTAATGGCATTGTATCCAAACTCCATGGTCTCAAATAGATCCCTGACTTGGAATTCCAGAGGGACCTCACAGTTAGCGCAGTTCAATCCCAAGAAGTGCACCATTTTCTTTTTCTTCTCTTACAACTCTATCATGTCATCAAGGCCCGCTTATCTCTTGTAGGCTTATTGAATCTCTTGAGGCTTCCTAAACCGCCCCAATCTCTTCAAACTTCCAAGCCCAAGGTGGTCAATTCACTTCTGCAGAGTGCCGACACTGAATGCATACTCCATCCCAGAGCTGAAATATTCTCCACTTTTCTGATATAGAAAAGACTACCCTTACTAAAATATAATCAACTATCCCATCTGTTTAGTCTTTCCATCCCCTTTACTGCTAGATCAGGGGTCACCCAATGCCTTCATGGGTTTCCTCATTCTTCTCTTTGCGTACCAATTCTTCAATGTCTCCCGTCAGTCCATCCTTGCTAATGACATTTTTATCCCTATCTAAAGAAACACCCATAATAGCTAGTAAATTTGCCAACTTATTTCCCTCCCTATACAAATGGATGATTTCGAAGTCTCCTATTTTTTCCAGAAGTGCACAAATTCGAGTTAGCCACCTATTTAATTTCCAGCTTTGAAATTTTTTCTTGATTACCCCATTAACTATGATTTGGGAATCCCCTTCCACTATGACTTTGTTTAGTCTTTTCTCTACACACATCTCTAGACCTGCTTCCAAAGCCCTTATTTCTGCTTCGTTATTTGTGGTATCCTCAATTCTTCCGAAAAATGCTTGCAGAAAGGATCCATTTTCATCTCTAATAACCGATCCATACCCTCCTTTGCCTGGATTGCCTCTACTAGCTCCATCAAAATTTAGCTTAGTCCAATTCATCTTTGGGGCTAACCATTTGGCTTTCTTTCTACTTTTAGCTTTATCCACAATCCTTACTTCGATCAATTCCTTGAGAGCCCACCTCTTTTCCATCTTCTTATCCCATGCATTATAGAATCTGATAGTTTTCTTCCTAATGTTACCACTCACAACTTCCTCAATACCAGCTTTGATAGATTTGTAAGTTTCTTCTCTAGAGTGGAATTCCTCTCTGAATATTCTCCTATTTCTTTCCCTCCATATATGCCATACAATCAAAGAAGGCCCTACTAACCTCAAATATCCCCACTTAGATTTGCATATTATGGGCCAAGCAGACAAAAAATCTAAAAGTTTTTCATTTCTTACAGTAAGATATTCAATCATATCAAAGAACCATTCCCAACAGCTACTTGCAAAAGAGCATGTAAAAAGAAAATGATTGGTAGTTTCTTCATCCTTTTTACACATAATACACCTACTAGGTCCTGCTATACCAATAGATTTTAATCTGTTTCCTGTCAGAACTCTGTCCTGTAAGGCTATCCAAAGAAACGCTCCTGCTTTTGGAAGAATTCTGTTATGCCAACATAATTTGTACGACCACTCCGGATTCCTGATTCTCTTCCTCCAGATTTCATACCCCCATTTGACTTTATATTCTCCTAATTTGGCAGCACACCAAAATATTTTGTCATCTTTATCTAACACAAATATGTGCCTTTGGGATAAAAGCTACCTCTAACTTTGCACATAGGTCCCTATTGCCTATGCTACATTTCTTCCACTCCACTCTCTCCCCTAGTGAACCTCTAAGGGAAAAGTAATCCTTCACTCTGCTGCCTATGCTAGCTTCCACCAGATTGACCCATTCATGATCTTCAAATATTTCCTTTAGTGGTTTCTCTCCTCCCCAAGAATCTGACCAAAATTTGGCCTTCGTACCATTACCTATATTCCAAGACAGATGATCTGTGAGTAAAATTCTGCTATCCCAAATGAAATTCCAGACTGGAGATCCTTTCTCTGAATTTTCCATTGTGAAGATCCTTTCTTCCTCCAGAGAATCCAAATATTAATTCCTAAACACTCTGCACCATAATCTATTTGGGCTCTTAAAAAGCTTCCAGACTAGCTTGGCTCCTAAAGCTTTATTTTGCAGTTCCATTTTTCTGAGTCCTGCTCCTCCTTCCTCCTTGATGAGGCAGGTCATATCCCAATTGATCAACAGGACTCTCCTTACCTCTTTGGATCCTTCCAATAAGAATTTCTTAAGCAAACCATCCACACTACTATATGCTTGCCTAGACATCTTGAAACAAGACATACTATAAATTGGGATTGCTAACAAAACAGACTTGATCATCTGTATCCTTCCAGCCTATGATAGCCATTTATTTTTCCACAGATCCACCCTTCCTTTGCATTTATTAACCACTTCTTCCTAGAGCTATTTTTGATACGAACCTGTTCCAATTGAAATTCCTAAATGTTTTAGAGGAAATTCCCCTTTTGGAAAACCCAAGATTTGCAAAATAGAATTCTGATTCTGTCTGTTGGTGTTTAGAAAGAAAATCTAAGATTTTTCTTTATTCATGTGCTGGCCCGACACCTTTGCGTATTCCTCCAAAGTCTCATTTATTGCCTCTGCTTCTCTAACCATCGCAACACCAAACAAGAGGGTGTCATCCACGAACTGGGAATGTGTCATATTTACCAACTCTGGATGGAATGTAATTCTTTTCCAAACACCCTCCCTATGCTTATTCTTTATGCTATCCCCGAGGACCTCAGCCATCAAAATGAAAAGGGAAGGTGACAAGGGATCTCCCTGTCTCAACCCGTTAGTTGCAGCAAAGAAACCACATACTGCTCCATTAACTACAATAGAGAAGAAAATAGAAGAAATGCAGAATTTAATGGAATCGATCCACTTACTGTCGAATCCAAACCTACTTAAAACATGCTCTAGAAAAAACCAAAGTACTCTATCATATGCTTTGGAGACATCCAACTTGATTGCCATCCCTTTGATCCTATCCTTGGCCATCGAATGAATAACTTCTGAGGTCAGAATAATGCTATCCGCGAGCTCCCTACCAGGAGTGAATCCATTCTGATTCTCTAAAATGAGTCTGTGCAGAATCTTGTTCAATCACTCTGACATGGCTTTAGATATAATTTTGTAAAGAACATTACATAGAGAAATAGGTCGATAGTCAGACATGGATGCACATGTGGGTTTTTTTGGAATAAGTACTATCATCGTGTGATTTATGGATTTAACAAGCCTCTTGTTCTTTCTAAAACCTTCAACAACCTCAAAAATATCTTCTCCCATGAAGTCCCAACATCTCTGAAATACCTTTGTTGTGAAACTGTCAAGACCCGGAGCTTTATGGGGATGCAATGAAAATATGGCCTTTTTCACCTTTGCAATAGAGAAAGGTGCCAATAGCATCTTGTTATCTTCTTGATTTAGCAATTTCTCGATGGCTCTGTCAACCAGCGGTACACTTTCCTTCTTATCAGCATCTCAGGAGCCCAAAACTCTAGTAAAATGATCAACCGCAACTTTCTCTATTTCTTCCCCTGATGTGCAATTCTTGCTAGATTCGTCCTGAATGCTGATAATTCAATTTTGAGATAACCTTGCCTTCATAGATGCATGAAAGAATTTGGTGTTGGAATCACCTTCTGCGATCCATAGTTCTCTCAACTTATCCCTCCAAAACAATTCTTCTCTCCGCAGAACTTCCATGTACTTGTCCTTCAATCTCTTCTCCAATTCAAATTCCTCATTTGTCATACCTGCCATCATTATTTTCTCATTTAATTTAGACATTTCCTCTTCTAATCTAAACTTTTCAGAGAATATATTCTCGAAATGCTCCTTCTTCCATAATTTGATCTTCTATTTAAGATATCCTAATCTCTTAACAAAACAGAAGCTTGGGGAGCCTCCAAACATTTTACTTTCCACCCACCAAGATTTAAAATTAATTATAAAGGTTGGGTCTCTCCACCACATACTTTGAAACTTAAAATAACTCCTCAAGGGAGGCTTACTCCCATCCATAATTAGTCTAATGGGAAAGTGATCGGATCCCGATTGAGGAATGATGAATTATGATAGGTTAAACTGACCATCTATCCAAAATTTGCCTGCAATAAATCTATCCAACCTTTCAGAGATGTTTGAAAAATTGTGCCTTTTGTTGGTCCAAGTGAATTTGCCATTTTTAGGGACAATATCCATGACCCGCATTTCATCTATAAACAGTCTAAAATCTTCCATGACTTGAGTGCTCTTCTTGAGACCTCCTACTTTATCATCTAATTCTAGAAGAGCATTGAAATCCCCTGCCATAATCACCCTATCATATCCCACACTTTCCATCTGGGCAATGAACTCATTCCACACTTCTTTCTTTTCCTCTGTCTTAGTGGGCCCATAAACATTAAGTAGTGGAAAATCAAATTGATCCTCCAATCTTACTACCCGACAAGCCATCCAATACTGATAAGAAAAAATGGTTGAGACCTGAAAGGATTCAGGTTTCCAGAGCACTCCTAATCCTCCTGCAGATCCTCTGGATGCTTAAGCAATGACTTTCCAACTGTAACAAGAATTAATGAAATCATTCATATTTTTATCATTAAGCTTGGTTTCCTGCATCAATACTATATCACAATCTAGATTCTTTAATGCCCTTTTAACCAAGTGCTTCTTGTCAGAGGCCGATAGACCCCTAACATTCCAAGATAGGATTTTCATCTTTCTCCAAGGGCCAGATCCCCTCCCTTGGTTTTCTTCATGAAGTCCAGAACACTGACAATGCCTTTCTCAAATGCTGTCTCCTCTCTAACTTGTTTATGGCTCCTTCTTCCCCTACTACCTTTTTCTCTGCCCAACAAAGTGTTTGCTGATTGACTTATGCATCTAGGGTCCAAATTATCCAGACCATCTTCTATATCCTCTTCTTCTGGACTTAATTCTTCTTCATATTCTGAATTAGAAGTCAGGGGTAACTGATTATAATCTGTAATGGCCGGATTATGTTCTGCAATAACCAGTTTCGGGTTCCCTGCATCCTCCATTAGATTCGTCTTAAAAGATTCTTTTTCTATTGGGACCTCCTTCTCTTCCTTTTCCGGTTCTTTCTGAAGGTTAGCCGAAATCGTTAATAGAGGTTTAACGGTTTTTTCTACCCATCGATGCTTGTTTGTCTGTTTGGGGAAATAATTTCTTCTAGCCTTTCTGACATACATTCTGCATACCTCCTCTAGGTGCATTTTGCTACCACATTTCGAACATGGGATAATTTATTTCTCAATCTCTACCTGTTGCATCCATACACCAACCGAAGAAACTAGAGAAATTTGAGAAGGGATCTCCTTGACCGCCGCTAACTTCAATCGGGCATACACGTAACTGTCTTTTTTGATAATCTCCTCATCAATTTCCAGTAAAGTTCCCAACGATCGACCAATTTTTTCCAAGCATTTCTCACCCCAATATTCCTTTGGCAAATTATACATCCTAATCCAAACCAGTCTGTCATATACTGCTAATGGAAGATTAAAATTTGGGAGCCAGGGCTATAAATACAGAGGATGATCCTTGATAAACCAATTATCCTTACAGAAAAACTTATTTCTCTCCCTCCCATCTTCAAAAACCACTATGAAAAAACTCCTAGGGATGAATTTCACTATCAGTCTCAGGCCCCAATGTTCAGAAATCCATTCTCTAATGGTGGCTTTGGTCATCCGAGGCCCTACCACTCTGCCAATCAACGCGTGCTCTGTCCAAAGCCCTCTCTCCTCCTCCGCTTTGCTGGTAAGTTCAATTTCAAAGTCTTCCTTCTCGCTTATCTCCCAACTTGCCTCTCGAGTCTTGTTGCTCCTTTTGGTATTCTCTCCTCCATTGACATGTAACTGATTTTGCAGAGCGCTTCCTCCTTTCCTCCTCGCCATTTTAATCTTTTATCTTTTCATATTATTACTTTTATTAAGATATTCTATTTCATTTTTTTTAATTTCAAAAAAGAAAGAAATAATTTTTTTTATTATTTATACTTTTATGAAATTACAAATAATAATTAAAAGTTATTTAAATTAATTTAATTTATAATTATTTATCTTTTAAAATTTATAATTATTGTGAAAAATTATATTTTTAATTACAAATCTATCTTTTTATCATTATCTTCTTTTGATAAGAATACTTCTTAATGTTATTCTATTAGGATATTCTATCTTGTTTTTTAATTTATTCTAATTCTTTTTTTTAAGGATAATTTTCATTAATTTAAAATTTTATTTTAATTATGTCTTTTTATGAAATTATAAATAATAGTTACTGTTAGAGTTATCATGCATTAGCTAATAATTATTTATTCAATTATTAGTGTATTATACTCTACGCTTAAGCTAAACTTAGACATTTAATAATATTGTAGGTATTTAATAATTCTAATTATTAAATACACATTATCCCTTTAGGGTTTCTTTAGGGTTGCTAATATCCTTTTATAAGGATTGTATTGTACGTTTTCATTGAATTCCCTCTCCGAATGATAATCTTTTTCTTCAGAGCCATTATTGTTTTCTACCTCCATGCTTCTCTCGTGACAGGTATTTTGCTTGCAGGCGTGCTTGGGATCTTTGAAGTTGTATTTCTCAACTTCTTTAGTTACTATAAATAATAAGTAAAATATATTAGAATTAATCTAATTTATATTTTTTTGTCTTATTAATTTTTTTTATTGTAGAATAATTATATTTGGTTTTTTATTTTATTTATATAATAGAATAAATTTCAAATTAAAACCTAAATCAAAAGTTTAGAGCGAGAGAGAAAGAGAGAGAGAGAAATTAATGTTCTATTACTTGTTTCATGTCAATAATTTTAGGATAGTATGTGTCCTTATGGAGTTATTCTTAGGGTAGCATGTTATTTGTTTATTATCTTCATCTTTGTCTCTCTTCCCTATCTATATCTCATTATCTCTCTCTCTCTCTCTCTCTCTCTCTCTCTCTCTCTCTCTCTCTCTCTCTCTCTCTCTCTCTCTCTCTCTCTCTCTCTCTCCCCCCCCCCTTCATCCTTCCCACTATATCTATCTCTCTATCTCCCCCTCATTCTGTCACTCTTTTCCCCCCTCTTTCACTATCATCCCCTCTTTTTATCTCTCTACTTTTCCTGTATCCTTTCTCTATTTCTCTCCCTGTCATCCCCTCTCTATCTATCTATTTATATTCTCCCTTTAGATATCTATCTCCATATCTCTCCCACTCACACACATTTTTTGTTTCTTCCTTCCTATCTCTATCTATATCTCTATCTATCTATCTATCTTACACACCCCTCTCACTTTATTTCTCCTACTCTCTCTTTATTTATTCTTTCATTTACTCCTATATATCTATATACTTATGCATCTCAATGTACCACTATATCTCTCACTCTCTCTATATATCACTTCTTATTTCTATTATCTTTGTAGCTATCCCTTTATTATTTTTCTCTTTCATATATGTATTCCTCTCTCTCTCTCTCTCTCTCTCTCTCTCTCTCTCTCTCTCTCTCTCTCTCTCTCTCTCTCTCTCTCTCTCTCTCTCTCTCTCTCTCTTTGTCATCTTCATCTCCTCTTTCTCTATATCAATCTCCATATCTATCTTCTTATTCATCTCTTTACCTTGCTCTCTCTTTCTCTTCCTCTTTTCTCTCTCTTCCTCTTTCACTTCCTCTCTATCCCTATCATGCTATTACAAACATAACATGAGCGAATTGGTAAAAAGTTGATTATCTTCTTGATTCAAAGGTGTTTTTTATAGTTATGATTGGATCAGGTTGTAAGTGGATGTATAGTTTATTTACAACTATCACTTTCCATTGTGACCTTTGTTGCACAAACAACACCATTTTGTAAATGGCCTACCAATTGAACTCATGTGCTACATAATTTATGCAAAAAAATAGACCAATTTTTTCCCTAATTGACCTTCCACACCTCTTCGACATACCCACTGCACAACAAGATGCAATTGTTATTTATTTTTATTATAGAAAGGAAGTGAAATTGTTGTGTACAAACATCTTATTTTTACAAATTATTTATAAATATTTTAGAAATAAAAACTATTTAATATATGAATTTTTTTAAATTGTACTAGCTGGCTTTTTTAATTGTAAATGACCATTTTGGAATATTTCAAGATGTTCAAAATGGAATTTAAAAACCATTTAACAAATTCCTACTGCTATTTTGTATGGTGTTTTGGGCATTAGATTAGCTAATCATTGTAGAGCATTCAATGAATGCATGTTTAATTATTAAAACAATAAAAGCATGTAGTTTGAGTGAGTAGGTGGCACAATATATTGTTAGTTGTTGGTGATTCGAACCTCCATCACACTACTTATATTTGGGAAAAAAATATACGATCTCATCTCTACGAATCAAAAGACAATTGAAACAAATAAGATCAATGTATAAACGAGAGCCAAAATAATCTCCAATAAAACCAATACACTATGAATCAAACCAATCACAATAGCATATCAAATCTTTCATTAATGAGTGTGTTTTATGAGCCACCAAATCCATGTTTAGATTATTCATTAGGGGGAGAGCATGAGTAGTTGAGCATGTATGAATTGATGTGAGGGTTGTTGATACTTTTTACTGCAATAATAGTACAAATAAAAACTATTATTTGAAACGTAAAATATTAATTTTTTGTGTGTTTATATATTAATAATTGCAATACATTGCATGAATAGTTGTCTTTAAAGTTTTCAATGCTATGAAATGTACCATTAGTTGTAAAAAGAAACCAATCATGTGATGCCACATCAACTACACAAGTATAGGGGTATCTTTTGCATGCCTATTGGTGTCACTTTTTTTTTGGTTTTTTTGGACACCTTGGCAAAAAGCATGCTGATGTGGCACCATACTTGATGATGTGACCCTCAAACCTTAGTTATAAGCAGGGGACTTGCCAAGTAAGCTACTATAAAAAATTGGGAGTGATTTGAAATTTCCATGTAAGATTTTGAGAAGCGTGAAGTTAGGGTGCACAACTACTGGGTCCTCTCCCCTAGGTGTGGCAGACATACAAACTTTGAAGAGGACTAATAGTTTCTTACTCCTACAAAGGTTCACATAAATCTTGAAGTTCGTGTCCAATCATCTTTCTAACAATTAGTTAGGATGTAAAATATCAAATGCATATAAATTATACAATTGGAATATATCCTAATTTTAAAAGTTAATTTTCTATTTTTATTTTTAAGGGGTAAATATTTTTTATGAGATTTATGAATCATGAGACACAAATAGGGGACCTCATACCCAACATTAATAATTAGTAATGACATCTCAATTTTAAGAAAGAAAGAAATTTTTTTTCTCTATATGGGTCATATCAAAATGACTTATGAAAATTTGAACTTTGGTGACAAAAACCACAACACCACAACTTAACAATCACACTATGTTATTACCAAGAAATATAATTCTCTACTATTCTAATTTCAAATATATATTTCAATAACATTATGACTTAAAAAATTAATCCAAATATATATGTTAGTTATTATTTCAATTATTTTTTTTACCTTTAAATAACTTATTAGGTAAAGGCGTATTACACTCACATATGGATGTAAAAATTATTGTCAATAAAAACTAGTTGCTCATAACACTTAAATGTATGAAAAACAAAAATTCATTTTATTAGTAATATTATTATTTATATTTTTTTATTACAAGATTAATGCCTTAATATTCTCATAAATATATATAGAAACAAATATATATTTCTACATTGTTTTAAATATATTTTATATAAATATGTAATATAATAAAATAGTAGTATAATATAAGATTAGAAATAATATTGTTAGTTATAGGTATTGAAAGTGTCCATAAATCATTGTTTTTATAAAACATTTAATGAAAATATAAAAAATATAATAATAAAAATACATAAAATATATATGTTAGTTATTACTTCAATTATTTATTTACCTTTAAATAACTTATTAGGTAAGGCATATTACACTTACATATGAATGTAAAAATGTTTCATAATCTAGTGAGTGCAAGAGTTGAACTTTGGACTTCCATGAAAGAACTCAAAGTCACGATTGATTGTTTGAACTATGCGCCGAAGTCCATAATATAATCTTATCTTAATAATAATTTAATATTAATATAATATAATAATTTTTTAAGTAGAATAATAAAGGAATATCTTTTGGCTACATTACCTATATTTCTCTAAAGATAGATATGCTAATATACTTCCATTCAAATTACATCTTATATCAATGCACCTTTTCTCTATTCTAAAATTGAATAGTTCTAAGTGAACTCCCTAACTTAAACACATTTTTTTTATTATATTTAAACACCTTAAACAATATAATCTTTTATCAATTTTCTTTTATGTATAATTTTTTTCTTTTCAATAATCTTGAATCCTATTAATGCAATCTACCTTTTGATCACTTTGCATCTAAAAAGCTAGACCATATTCTTAGGATAATATTAAAATGAAATAATTTATTATCACCAATACAAATAACTTGGAAAGTAGTTTAACTCTTATTTCTTTACATAAATAATTTAATCATAAAATAAATTTTCCAAACATAATTCTTGAAATACAGCTTGGATACAATCATTAACAGAAGGTTTATTTACTTTCCCTAAATGCTGAAATTATTTTTTAAAATTATTAAAATAATATAAAATAGAATAATAAATATCCAATAGAAAGTATAATCATATTATAATTAATAATAAATAAGCCTACCTTCATATCTATTCATTTGAGACTATGCCATTTCATAGCTTTTCCAATGCTAGAGTGCTACCATTTCACATTCCTCTTGCACATGTTATTTCCATTCCCATGTCAACTTTATAGCTAGGTGGTATGTTAATATTTTTCATAAATGTACATATAATACATAAAATCTGTTTTTTTCATGAAAATATAACAAGTGCCACATAGTGACTAGTACTTGCCTTGTTTTTAGTATAGTTTTAATAATAATTATGATTTAATTTATTAATTTGAAAAAATTAAAAAATTAAATTAAATTAATAAGGAAAAAGAATAAGTAACTCTTGAAATGAAATGTCTTCGGAAAGCTATATTTTTTAAATTTTTTAAAGAATAAGTGATATATTTTTATATTTAATTTTTTCTAAAATAGTAATATAATAATAATAATTTTATACTAATTTTAAAATATTATAATAATAATAATAATAATATGTGATATATTAAAAAATAATTTAATATTGATAGAAATATAATATAAGATGGTATAATAATATTGTAATTTTAATTATTATAGTTTTTTTTATTATATTATCTTACAGGGAAAAAAGTATTAGCCAATCGTTTACAAGAGAAATATATATTTTTAATTATAAAGTTAACAAATATGCATGTATACTTTAAAATAAATTTAAAAATTTAAAAGAAAGAAAAATATATGTTTATGATTTGTCAAAATAATTTTTTTTAATAACTATTCAAGTATAATAATAGTGTAGTGTTAATAGATTTTAGTTTATTTGCTTTGGTAAATAATTTATAATTGAAACATAAATATATAATAATAATAATTTGATACTAAAAATTTTGTTTTTAAAAATATTTAATAGAAATATAAAAATATAATAATATAATAATAAAAATATATTAAAACATAATAATTTAATCAATCTTAATATTTTTTTTAGACTCAATTGGCATAATTGTCAATGGAACCCAATCTTAATAGTATTTAATATTTATTATAATATAATAATCTTTTTAATAGAATAATGAACAATTATGATATCTTTGGATGTACTTTACTTATATTTTTCTAAAGATAAATATACTAGTTTACTTCCGTTCAAATTACATCTTATATCAATTGAATAGTTCTAAATGAATCCACCAACCTATACAAGACTCCAACAAAAACACCTTAAAATATAAAATCCTCTATCAAAATTTTTTATTATATTTAAACACCTTAAAATATAAAATCCTCTATCAGATTATTTTATTATATATAAATTTTTTTTTTCAATAATCTTGAACCCTATTAATGCAAGCTACCTTTTGTATACGCCAGCATCAGCATCCCATCTTGACGGCTGGCATATATCTGTTGAAACTTGGTGAATCCACGCTTCTCACTGCTCACGCTCGTCACCTTCCGTCAGAAAAAAGTCACATGAAACGGCTTTCTCTAAACAAGATCAAATAACCCAACTGTGTAAGGTGTAGATTCATTCCCCACATCTTGGAGAGGCGTCACGAGAGCTAGGCTTGCATGGAAACTGTGCCGTACAAGAGCGATTTGAATCCCTCGAGGGAACTCAAACGTACATTGCGGCGCAGACAATCGAAATTGTCAGAGTTATCAACACAGCTATATTTAAGGCAACAACTGTTCCTGAAATCTTCGGGAATTTGACGGTTTGGAAAGGTAGGAAAGGGGACTGGGCAGTTATTCCGGAAGAATCGAGAGTTTTAGTTTTATTTAGCGAAAGATGATTTTAAAAAAATTGAAAAATTATAAATATAGCAGATTTTCAAATTGTGTTTACATTTTTTTTTAATGATGTTTAACAGATTTTTTGAATGTTTCTAAATTTTTTAAGTGATAATTTAGTCTTTTCACAGTTCATAATGTTAGGTTTTTATTTTTCATTTCTGAATTGTATTGTGTGATATTTTCAATCAACAAAAATGAAATAATTATTTAGAGAGTAGAAAATTATCATTTTCAAATTTCTTAAGTGATAATTTAGTCTTTTCATAGTTCATACTGTTAGGTTTTTTTTCATTTCGGAATTGCATTATGTAATATTTTCGATCAACAAAGATGAAAGAATTAGTTAGAGAGTAGAAAGTTATCATTTTCAAATTTCTTAAGTGATAATTTAGTCTTTTCACAGTTCATAATGTTAGGTTTTTTTCATTTCGGAATTGTATTGTATGATATTTTTAATCAACAAAGATGAAAGAATTAGATAGAGGGTAGAAAATTATTATTTTCAAATTTCTTAAGTGATATTTTAGTCTTTTGACAGTTAGTAATGTTAGGTTTTTTTCATTTATCAATTGTATTGTGTAATATTTTCAATCAACAAAGATGAAAGAATTAATTAGAGAGTAAAAAATTATCATTTTCAAATTTCTGAAGTGATAATTTAGTCTTTTCAGAGTTCATAATGTTAGTTTTTTTCATTTCTAAATTATATTGTGTGATATTTTCATGAAAATTATCAAGTAGTGCAATTTAAAAATGAAAAAGCATTTAACCTTTGAATTATAACAATTGTTAGAAAAACACAGCAATGCTTTTTATATTCTTAAAAATGTTAGCTTATTTTGGCTAGCAGCTGCTGCTCCACTTTTTGTGCAACAATTTGTGGAGCTGGTGGCCCCATGCTTTCCAGGCCCTCCTTTTTTTCCAGCGTATTTTTTTTTTATTAAGCAGTAGGTGCTCCACAAAACAAGGAAAAATTTAGGTTCACACAAATCTTGAAGTTTGTGTCCAATCATCTTTCTAACAACTAGCTAGGATGTGGGTAGAAATTATATGATTGAAATATATTCTAATTTAAAAAGTAAATTTTCTATTTTTTATTTTTAAGGGGTAAACATTTTTTATGAGAGTTATGAATGGATTAGATACAAATAGAAAGAAAGAGATTCTTAATAGAAAGAAAGAGAGATTCTTTTTTCTATATGGGTCATAGCAAAATGATTTATGAAAATTTGAACTTTGGTGACAAGAACCACAACACGCCATTTAACCATTGCTTTATGTTATTACCAAAAAAGATAATTCTCTATTATTCTAATTTCAAATATATATAGAGAGATATAGATATAAAATTAGTATTGACATCTCAATAGAAAAAAAGAGAGATTCTTTTTTATATATGAGTCATAGCAAAATGACTTATGAAAATTTGAACTTTGGTGACAAGAACCACAACATTAGGATTTAACCATCACACTATGTTATTACCAAGAAAGATAATTCTCTACTATTCTGATTTCAAATACATATTTTAATAACAATATTGCTTAAAAAATTGATATATATGTGTGTTCATATGGATGTGAAAAAGTTTGTTAATAAAAACTAGTTGTTCATAACACTTCAAATGCATGCAAAACAAAAAATCATTTTATTATTAATTTTTTTGATTTATATTGTTTTTATTACAAGATTAATGTCTTAATATTCTCATAAATATATATAAAAACAAAAGTATATTTCTACATTGTTTTAAATATATTATATATAAATATAAAATATAATAAAATAATATTATAATATAAAATTAAAAATAATATTATTAATTATGGAAATTTTAAGTGTCTTTAAATCATTATTTTGTAAAAATATAATGAAAACATAATAATAAGAATATATTAAAACATAATAATATAATCATATCTTTTTTGCTTCTTTTTTATATCATGTGAGTTGAAATTTAGACCTACATAGAAAGATCTCAAAACCTCGATTGGCTATTTGAGCTATGAGCCAAACACATAATATAATCATATTTTAATAATAATTTAACATTAAATATAATATAATAATAATTATAATATAATCATTTTTTAAATAGAATAATAAACAAATATGATATCTTTTGATTAGTTTATAAGATAAATATGCTAGTTTGTTCATATTCAAATTACACCTTATATCCATAGACCCGAAATCAAATAATTGTAAATGAACTCACCAACTAAGACAAGACTTAACAAGAATACCTTAAAATATAAAATCCTCCATCACATTTTTTTATTATATTTAAACACCTTAAAATATAAAATCCTCTATCAGATTATTTTATTATATATAAATTTTCTTTTCAATAATCTTGAACCCTATTAATGCAAGCTACCCTTTGTATACGCCAGCATCAGCATCCCATCTTGACGGCTGGCATATATCTGTTCAAACTTGGTGAATCCACACTTCTCACTGCTCACGCTCGTCACCTTCTGTCAGAAAAAAAGTCACATGAAACGGCTTTCACTAAACAAGATCAAATAACCCAACTGTGTATGGTGTAGATTCATTCCCCACATCTTGGAGAGGCGTCACGAGAGCTAGGCTTGCATGGAAACTGTGCCGTACAAGAGCGATTTGACTCCCTCGAGGGAACTTAAACCTACATTGCGGCGCAGACAATCGAAATTGTCAGAGTTATCAACACAGCTATATTTAAGGCAATAACCGTTCCTGCAATCTCCGGGAATTTGACGGTTTGGAAGGGTGGGAAAGGGAGCTGGGCAATTATTCCGGAAGAATCGAGAGTCTTATTTTAATTTAGCGAAAGATATTTTTTACAGCCGATTTTCAAATTGTGTTTAAATCATCTTAATGATGTTTAACAGATGTTTTAAATGTTTCTAAATTTCTTAAGTGATAATTTAGTCTTTTTATAATCTTAGCTTTTCATTTTTGAATTGTATTGTGTGATATTTTTCACAGTTTGTGATATTTTTCATCAGCAAAGATGAAATAACTAGTTAAAAATTATCATTTTCTGCTTTCTAACTAATTGTTTCATTATGATAATAGATGATCTGAAATAGTGATGAAAAATATCAGACACTGTAATTCAGAAATGAAAAAACTAATTTACTTCTTTACAAGATAAACTTTTTAATTTTGATAATTTAATTTTTTATAAGATAAGTTTTTAAATTTTTTTGACCAATGTGCAACAGATTTTTAAAATATCTCTAAATTTATGAATGATTTGTAAAGGATTCTGAAAATATTTATAAATTTCTGAAATCATGTGTAACAGACATTTAAAATATCTCTAAATCTTTCAAAAATAATGTATAATGGACTTACATATCTTCAAAATATCTCTAAATTTATGAATGATTTGTAAAGAATTCTGAAAATATTTATAAATCTCTAGAATTATGAGTAACAGAACTTTAAAATGTCTCTAAATCTCTCCTTATGTATAATAGACTTACGGATTCTCAAAATATTTCTAAATTTATGAATTTGTATTGAATTCTGAAAATGTTTATAAATCTCTAAAATCATGTGTAATAGACCTTTAAAATGTCTCTAAATCTCTCAAATAATATATAAAAATGCGTAAATAAGATCATACAGCCATCAAATTTAGATCCTCCAATTCACAATTTTTAGGGTTAAGACAAACCAGATGAAGATGGATGATGATGATGGCGTTCATGCTCAGTTTTCCATGTTTTGCTGGAAATCCGCGCCACGTAGCTGCGCAATCCGATTGGAGCATAACCCCGCTAATGAGTGGCACGCAGGGGACGCGTGTCTGAGGATCAGAACCTCTGTTGACGTAACAGACAGCTGTGCTGTGCGAGCTTCAATCTGTCTAGGGCAAAGTGCGGGCGGATCAGATTCGGGCCATGGTGGCTTATATTGGATTGGCCAGGCAGACATTCACCCGCATTGCAAATCCAAATTGGAGTTCAAAGTTCAAGCATTTTTATCTTTACCTAGGGTTTTGATTCACAGGAAATGCCAAAGCAGGCGAGAAAGAGGAAGAGAGAGGCAGGAAAGGGTTCGAAGAAAGGGTGCATGAAGGGCAAGGGCGGGCCAGAGAACGCTCTCTGTACTTTCCGAGGCGTGAGGCAGCGAACTTGGGGAAAATGGGTGGCTGAAATTCGGGAGCCGAACCAGGGCGCTCGGCTCTGGTTGGGAACTTATGCCACAGCAGAAGAGGCAGCGCTCGCTTACGATGCGACCGCCCGCTCGCTCTATGGCACCTGTGCACGCCTCAATTTGCCCTCAAGGTGTTCTGCGTCTGAAAACCCTAATTTTCATGGCGGCTCTCAGCCCTGTTCTTCTTCTTCTTCACCTTTAAAGGTCGATGAAGAAAGGTCGAAATGCCCGACAAAGGATGATTCGAAAGGAGGGGCTTTGGAGGGGCAAGAGCAGGGTGGTTTGGAGGAGCCATTTGGAGAGCTTTTCGATTCTCCGTCTCATGCCCTAACTGAAATTAGTCCCGTGTGGGACAACCACCCTGTGAGTACTTTGGAGTTTTCGGGGTTTGATGAATTGAAGGAAGATGAGCTCCATGCTTTTGATGATTGCTTTCATATGGATCAAATTGTTCTGAAGAAGTGGCTCTCTGAGGGTTACGATCCATTCGTTCATTTATCTTGGGTTTCTCCGGTGTGATTCATAGCATATTGGTTTAATTGGGGATTTTCCTGGCTCAGATTCATACATTGATCTTATTTGTGTCATTTGCCTGTCGATTTGTTCTGTGATGAGGTCGTATATTTTTTAACCAAATGTAAGTAGTATGGTCGAGGTTCGAATCTCCATTCATACCCTCCCTCCGTTTGTTCAATCTCAGTGCTGCTGCTTCTTCATCCTATTTCTGTTTTTCTATATTGTATAGAGAATTATGCCAGTCTTACGTTGGTTTTGTCTGGAAACAGCTTTGGAAACGTTGATTCAGTGATCCTTTTTGTCATGGAATTTTTAAATTTTGGTGCCCTGCAACTTTTCTGGTTTGTAAGTTTCAATCTAGCTGTGCATTGCATTATATTGAATCATATTTTATGAGTATTGAATTCATTCGTATACTGAAGTCATTCATTCATCCATATAATGTTTAATTTTTTAATCATGGAATTCTAATTTTGGTGCCCATCTGTTCACATGGATTTTAAGTTTCAGTTTAGCTGTGCATTTTTTTTAATCATGGAATTCAAATTTTGGTGCCCAACTGTTCACATGGATTTTAAGTTTCAGTTTAGCTGTACATTACACTATATTGAATCATATTTTATGAGTGTGAATTCATTCATTCATATAAAATTTAAGTTTTTTTTTATAATATTCAACAGTGTGAAATATATATGTTCTGAAAGAGATTTTTTTATAATATTCAATAGTGTGAATGTGAAATATATATCTGTTCTGAAAGAGATTTTTGAGAACTAAAATCCCAACGACAGTCAACAGTCTGATATATATGTTCTGAAAAAGAACTAAAATCCGATCTAGATATAGCGTATAATTTATTTTGAAACAGTGTGAAATATATATGCGTTCTGAAACAAAATTAAAATCCCAACAGCTTCGATCTAAAATTATGTTTCAAAATCTCATATCATTAACAAAATATGAATTCAAACTGTGAGTGCAGTACCATTTATTTACCAGTCAACCATGGCTTCAAATTCAACTGGTAAACTCATCTGCGTGAATGTGTAAAGCCTCACGTAGATTGTTCAGCTACAAATAACAACAGATTGTACAACTTGCAATGCTCTACAATAATTAAACATACAATCCTCGAATGCTCTACAATGATTAGCTTGTACAATGCCCACAACACCCTGCGAAACAGCGGTAGGAATCTGTTAAATGGTTTTTAACTCTCATTTCAGTACAGGATGAAATTCTCGAAATGTTTCAAATTGGTCATTAATAATAAGAGTTATTGGAATGAAACTAGTACAATATTGTATAAATAATTTAGACAACAATTGCACTCACTTCCTTATTATTTATAAAGATACATAAATAATAAAATAAATTTTTATTAACATTTAAAGGGTAAGGTTATTATTAAAATTAGCCTTTACTTATAATAAGCACACGCACTTAGATGTGAATTATTTAGTTACAAGCACTTAGTTGTGTGAATTTTTATCTATAAGGAAGAAGCAAACCATTTTTTATGAATTATATGGAATAAGAAAAAATAAAATATCTATTGAATGTTGTGTGAATTCTTATGAATTATATGGAATAAGAAAAAATAAAATATCTATTGAATGTTGTGTGAATTCTTATCTATAAGGAAGAAGCAAACCATTTTTTTATGAATTATATGGAATAAGAAAAAATAAAATATCTATTGAATGTTGTGTGAATTCTTATCTATAAGGAAGAAGCAAACCATTTTTTATGAATTATATGGAATAAGAAAAAATAAAATATCTATTGAATCAACCCATACCACTTTTTATGAATTATTTTTATGAATTATATGGAATAAGAAAAAAAAACTTTTTATGAATTATATGGAATAAGAAAAATAAAATAAAAAAATCTATTGAATCATATTCATATGGGTAGATTCAATATTAATATTAATTCATATGGGTAAATTCAATATTAATATTAATTCATATGGGTAGATTCAATATTATTGAGTGTTTCAAATTAGAATAAGATAAGTGGTCCCAAACTCAAGAGAATCATCTATCATCTATGAGAGGATATGGGTATATGGGTAGATTCAATATTATTGAGTGTTTCAAATTAGAATAAGATAAGTGGTCCCAAACTCGAGAATCATCTATCATCTATGAGAGGATATGGGTAGATTCAATATTATTGAGTGTTTCAAATTAGAATAGGATAAGTGGTTCCAACTCAAGAGAATCATCTATGAGAGGTTATATGTGGTCCCAATTCAATATTAAAATTTATAAATTATTTTGATTTTAATTTTTTTAATGAAATATTTTAATATAATCATTTATAATTAGTATTTTTTTTTATATTAATTTTATTTCATCATTCTATTGCAATCAGTTGTTCTTAACTGGCTATTATTCAATTGTTTCTCCACCAATTAGAATTATGAGTTTTTTTCTTTTGATATAAATTTAACAAGTTGTATTAAAAAATAATATAACAATCATGGCAAATATGTCTTAATATTTAAATCTTATATGATAGTTGAAGTGAATTTTAGATTACAATCTTTAATTTTTCAAAAACATATATATTAAAATATATAAATTAAGAATATTATTTTATTTCATTTAAGATTATCCTCATACAATTTAATAATATAAAAATTGATCAAGTGAGGTCCCCATTTGTGACCTCAAACATTTGATAAATTTGATCAAGTGAAGTGTAGGGATGAGATCCCTATTTATGACTTCACCGATTTGATCAAAGACTCGAAATAAAAATATTTACTAAACATAATCTAAAAATAATATTAAAATTATTTATTTTAATTATTTCAAAAAAAGAAGAAGAAAAGAGCATAACACTATAATCTAATTATCCTTGTTCATTAAAAACTTAGAAAAATCTCCCTTACAAGAAAACATTGTGATCGTTGGTAATTGGTAATTGATATTAAGCGTCAAAAATAAAGAAAATGTATATACAGGACGTTTAAATGTCCTCGGGAATAATGGAAATCTGAATATCACTATTCAAAACATGTGAACTGTTCATAATAATTTCATATACAACCGTTTTTCATTTTTTTTTTATATTTCATATAATGTGCAAGCATTGACATTTTTCAGAGATTTATGAAAATCATCACAAATTATTTATTTGAAGTCATAAAATGTTGTCTATCATCTAATCATATCATGCGTCAATTTTTATCAAATTTAGTTAAACTCAGCAATCCAGCAGCAGCCTGAACACAAAAATTTCTATATATGTTTGTTCCATCAATGTTTTATAATCAATTTATCATAGAAGCATGAATAAAATCAAACTTTTGGTCTTTTTATTTGTTTTATTTGTTAATTAATAACTGAATAGTAACTAGCATATATATATATAAAATTTTATATATAAAATAAGCCGAGAGATATGAGGTTTCAATTTCAATAACTTAACTTAAAGCTTCAATATCTTTTGGCTTACTTTATATATATAATAATATATATATGTAGGTGCAACACATAAGAAATTAAATAAACAATAATAATAATAATCTTATAAGTGAAGAATAATTTATTTGAAATCAAATGAAATGTAAAATAATAATTTTTTTAACTTTTATAATTTAAGTTAAACTTTATTCAATGTTCATATGTTAAATAAATGAGTAATAATAATAATAATACTTTTCTAACTTCAATAATATTTTTCATATAAATTATTTAAATCAATTTTAATGAAAATTAATTATTATTTTTAACTTTAATATTTAATTTAAGTTTGATAATATTACTATAACATCTATAATGTTGATGGAATCTAAAACTAACAACTAACTCTAATTGAATGTTAATATGTTTAATTAGATTTAGGGTGAGTATTCAATATGATTTAAGGTTATAGTTCACTTTGATATAGCTTTAGGTTAGTGTTCAATGTGGTTTAGAACCACCACTAAATTTAGGTTCACTATTAATGTTTGGTTGAACAATTTATTTAAAGGTTAAGGTTAAATTTGATTTATGTTTAAGATTGGATTTTAATCTGGTTTAGGGTTAGAGTTCAATTTTGGTTAGTTTTAGAGTCAAAATCAAATATAGAATCAAAATTAGAGCATGGATTATAACACTAAGCCTAATTTAATAAGGATTATAGTTGAATTTGGTTTAGTGTTTAGTTATGTTTAGATTTAGGATTTGATTTAGTTTAGTGTTCAACCATGTTTAAGGTTAGGGTGCAATTTGGTTTAGTGTTAAAGTATAATACAATTTGGTTTAGGTTTAGGGTTATGATTCAATTTGGTTTAGGATTAGAATCATGGTTCAATTTGGTTTAGCATTAGGGTTTATTATTATTTAGTGTTTGTTTTCAATTTGATTTAGGATTTAGGTTTAATTGGGTTTAGCCTTAGGGTTCAATTTGGTTTAGTAGAAGGGTTAGCATTAGGGTTCAACTTGGTTTAGGGTTAGGGTTCAATAAGGTTTAGTGTTAGAGTTATTATTTGATTATGTTCATAATTAGGGTTCAGTTTAATTTGGTTTAGTGATCAATTAGTTTTAGGGCTAGGGTTCAATATGATTTAGTGGAAGGGTTCTAGGGTTGAATTGGGAATAGGGTTCAATTACAATTAAGATCAAGGTTATGTTTGAAATAGTCTTAGAGGTACAGTTAGGGTTAAGGTTTAATTACAATTATAGTTAATGTTTAATTATAATGTGTTAACTTGTAATTATGGATAGTTTAATTAGGATTCAATTAGAGTCTAATTATGGTTAAAATAATATTATATATATTTACAAGTTGGGATGGGATTAAATATTAACCTCTAATTTAATAAGGGTTAGGGTTTAATTTTATTTAGTGTTCAATTAGGTTTAGAGTTAGGGTTCCATTTTGGTTTACTGTAAGGTGTACAATTTGATTTTGTTTAGTGTTAAGGTTAGGGTTAGGGCCTTATTTGGTTTAGGGTTGGGGTTCAATTATGTATTGTGTTTAGGTTAGCATATGATTTTGTTTAGGGTTAGTGTTTAATTTAGTTTAATTCTATTTTCCTATCACATCTTATTATCATTCAGTTTTTCATTGAATGGGCATGATGATAAATTTGGCTAAGTGTTAATTTGGTGAAGTGTCAAGGTTAAGATTCAATTAGGTTTAGTGTTTAGGTTTACTCTTATATATGGGGTTTAATTAGGTGCATAATTAGGGTTATAAATGATTTAACATAAAGGTTAGGGTTTGATTTGGTCTAGGTTGGGGTAATGTTCAATCTAGTCTTATATTCAATTAGATTTAGGGTTAGGATTCAATTTGGATATTGGTTTAGTGTTTAGGCTAGGGTTCAATTAATTTTAGGTTTAGGGTTCAATTTGGTATAGTGGGTAGTTGTGTTTATGGTAAGAGATAAGTTTGGTTTAGTGCTCAATTATCTTTAAGGTTAAATTTGATTTTTTTTTAATGTTAAGATTAGGGTTTGGTTTGGTTTAAGGTTATCAGTGAAGTTGGTTGTGTTAGGTTTATGGTAAAATTTTATTTTGGGTTAGGCTTAAGATTCAATATGGTTTAATATTTAATCAAGTTTATGGTTATGGTTCAATTTTGTTTATTGTTGGGTGTAATTTATTTTAGGTTTAGGGTTAGATTTGGTTAGGGATTAAGTTTAGTTTGATTTAGGGATGGGGTTCAATTTGGTTTAGGGTTAGAGTTCAATTTGGTTTAGAGTTAGGTTTAAGTTTATTCAATTTTCTTTCTAGTGTTGGAATTAGGGTTCAAATAGGTTTAGTGTTATACATAGGGTTTGATTAGGTTCACAATTAGAATTCAATAAGGGTAAGGGTTTGATCAAGTATAGGATTAGGATAAGTTTCAATCTAATATAATATTCAATTATTTATAAGGTTGGAGTTCAATTTGGATTTTGGTTTGGTGTTAAGGTTATGGTTCAATTAATTTTAGGGTTAGGAGTCAATTTGCCTTAAAGTATTCAATAATGTTAGGGCAATTATTGGGTTTTAAAATACTATTTAGATGGAGATATAGTAAATGATTCCATAGAGATACTAAAGGGTAATAAAGGAACAATATTGTACAATAATGGATGGAGACACACTAAAATTATATTGAATACAATAAAGGAACAAAATAGATTACTATATTGTTCCATTTTGGCTTAGTATTAAATAATTTTATATTGATTATATTTTTAAGTAGAAATTAAAAATGAAAGCTAGTAGCATCCACAACTTCATTGAAAATAAATTAAATAAAGAAATATTTATTAATTTATAAATACAATAATTTTTTTTAATTAATTATTTAAATAAATTTTAAAGAATGAATTGTTTTATAATTATAAGATATTTTAAATAATTAACGGTGGTAGGGTTAGGGTGTAATTTTGTTTAGTTTTATAATTTAATAATATTTTTAGTGGCATGGGTTAGGATTTGGTTTAGTCTTAAATTCTAGGTTAAGTTTTAACATTCAATTTGATTTAGTGTTCAATTTTATTTAAAATTAATATTCAATTTTCTATAGTGTTAAGGTCAAATTTTGTTATTTGTTAGGGTCAAGGTTCAACAATTTATTTTTGTGTTAGTGTTTATTTTGGTTTAGTCTACAATTAATTATATTTAGATTGAATTTGGTAGAGGATTAGGGTTAAGGTGAAGATCAAGGTTAGGTTTACAGTTAGGGCTAGTTTGGTACATGGTTAGGGACTAATTTGGTTTATGAGATTCAATTAGTTTAATAGTTGGCAATTTAACTTGGTTTAATGTTAGGATTCAATATGATTTATTTAGTTAGGGTTTATTTTGGTTTAGTGTTAGGTTTATAGTTTAATTTAGTTAGGGTTCAATTTGGTTAAGTGTTAGACTCATGGTTGAGTTTGGTTGAAGATTTGCATTTAATTTCATTTAGGATTAAAGTTCAATATGGTATATGGTTAAGGTTAAAATTTGTATTTTATTTTAGTGTTAAGTGTAGATTTCAAATTGGTTTAGGGTAGAATAGGCTTCAAGTTCAATTTTATTTAGAGTAAGGGTTATGGTTCAATTTGGTTTAGGTTTCAATTAAGTTTGCATTTAAAATTCAAGTTGGTTTATGACTATGGTTTATTTTATTTTAGTATTAGGGGTAGACGTCAATTTGGTTTGGGGTTAGCAACTATTTTTATTTAATATTAAGGTTAGGGTACAATTTTGTTTACAAGTAGGGTTAGGGTTGAATTTCATGAAGAGGTAGGATTCTGAAATTTGGTTTAGTATTGTAATTAAGGTTTTATTTGATTTATGATTTGGATTTAGTTAGGTTTAGGGTTAGGGTTCACATCAGTTTAGTGTTAGGGTCAGGGTTTCATTTGTTTGAGTGTTAGAGTTTGTTATGGTTTAGTATTAGGGCTAGGGTTTTATTTATTTTAGTGTTAAAGTTAGTTTTGGTTTAGTGTTAGGTGTCAATTTTGTTTAGTTTTCACATTAGGGTTCAATTCAGTTGAAGGTTAGGGTTCAATTTGATTTAGTGTTAAGGTTAGGGTACAATTAGGATAAGGGTTAGGATATAATTTGGTTTATGGTTATGGTTTTGAATTATCTAAATCATGGCACGCACACACACACACACACACACACACACACACACACACACACACACACACACACACACACATATATGTTGCAATTTTGAAGAAGTTGGTAGATTTGTCACGTTTTAAAGATTGATTATGTAAAATGACTTTAATTTTATTTTGTATTCAAGTTTACCATTTTTTAAGTATTTGATTTTAATTTCTAATCGGATTGAATTTTAAAGGTCAAGATCCAAAGATGTCACTTAAATTGAAGGAGATGATTTTGTGTACACGGATGGCTGACATCCATAAGGCTTGATTATCCAAATAAAAATTATATTTTGATATCTCTTTGTATAGATTTAATTAAAAGATACATATGCATGTTCCCTTTTATTAATATGTGATAACATATCATTATTCTATATTAAGTGTAGTTTATGGGATCTCGAGATAGTATCTCATTTTCTTTATTAAAATAATATTTGGTCAAATTTTGATGGCATAAAATGTTTGGATGTAAGACCTTTTTTCCTTCTTTTAAAAGATTTTTTTTTTTCATTTTTCCTTTTTCAAAATATTAGGATCTAACAACTTATTTCCTTCTTTTAAGAAATATTTTATTATTTCATTTTCCCTTTTATCAACATGTAATAACATATCACAATTCTATCGAGATGAAGCCTGGTTGAATGGCATATCAAGATACAATAATATTTTCTATGTGATATCTTCATTGGTAATTTCAAAGGAATAAAATATTGGATGTAACATCTTAGTTGTCTTTTATTTCTTCAATGTATCCAAATATATTTTAATATAGTATTAGATATTATTAACAGTTTTAAAAACAAATATCATTATGAATTACACGGATAATAATGTATTGCAACCCAAATATTATAGAAAATGATATGATGTAATAACACATCTATCTCTTTGAAAAAAAGTTGAAAGACAAGTCAATACATGAGTCTAGACTTAATCTTTTTTCATGAGAAAAAATTTAAAGCTAGAGATTGAAGAGAGAGGTAAGCATATGCATACAATGATGGATCCACTCTCTTTATGATGTGGTAGAAATAAACATAATTGTGGAAAAGGAGATAGATCAATAGGCCCTGCATATATAGGAATTCCCCATCCAAAATCAGTCTCATACAAAGAAAATCGAGTCCAATGAGTAATTCCTAGCTTTCCGGAGAACTCAAGCTTAGTGGGCTTTTTGACCTCTAAATAATCTATTGTAGACCTTATGTACTCCTCTGAGATAGATTTCCTTGCCATTTGGACAAGATGAACAATTTCAGATAATGGTTTAGTGGTCAATTCATTAATTGTGCTCATGGCACATGCTACACCTATAAAGTTGCCATAAAATCCTTCTTTAATGGGTGATTTAAGCACAGATCGCCCATTAGTTGCAAAAGTAAGCCTCATCTCTTGATCTCTAGGAGTGATCTGAAGAGCTCTTACCCATGATCTCCACACATGTGCAGCCATCACTTCAAAGGTAGTGCATCTCATCCCTGACTCCACAAATACCTGCTCCTTCAAAGATGCTTGAAATTTATGGTTGAAGCAAAATCCCTTTTGAACCAATTGTGGTTTTGATATGAGGGCTATCAAGTTAGAATTATCCTCAATGTTCTCAAATTCCATATGTTTGAATTGAGTAAGAGGAGGAGATCTAGGCTTCAATTTCTCTCTTTCCCAACAAGGATTGATTGAAATAAATGTTGCTCCCCTAACCATCTCTGCCCATGCATTCATAAATTGCATTGCTCCCATGCCATCACATATACAATGACAAATTCTCAATCCCAATGCAAATCCTCCACACTTAAAATAGGTCACCTGAATCATGTAAGATGTGTTCAACTATATTCATTAGATGTGTTTTTATATATGCATTCTAATAAGTAATAATAATTAAATAATTGAACAAAAATATTATTTTAAAACAATTATGGGCTAGATATAACTCAAAGAAAAGGTATAGGTTGTACTTTGTGATATTAAATATTTGATAAAAAACCTATTCAAGTGAGTTTGTCTAGTCTATTAGGTAAAAAATAAGTCTCTTTATTTAATAATGTCATACTTAGAATTTAATATTGCACATGATATCAGTACAAATCAAAAGGATAAACATATTTATAATATAATTAATAATTAGAAAATATTATGAAGGCATCCATGGACTAACTAGGTTGAGCTAATCCCTAGTTTATATGGATACTATTAAATGGTTGGTACCTCCACCAAAGAGATACAAGTTAATTTTTATGGGCCCTTAATGGGGAATCCTAGCCTTTAGGTGTTGATTAAGTAATCAAGGATAGAAATGAAAATTTGATTAAGTCAACATCTAAGAAACTCCTTCCAAAGACAAACAAGTAATTTCCAAAGGCTCTACCTTTTTTATTTCTAAATTTAGTAGATATAGACAGAGATTAGACTAAGGCCATAATTCTCAAAAATTGAAATATGAACTTTATTCATTGAAAAATTAACATCTTAATTTAATCTTAGACAATTTTAGACTAAACAAAATATTTCAATATAAAACACTACTAACATGAAGTAAATAAGGTAACAACTACCTATCTAACCAAATCATTGGGAAGGAGGAATTAATTGTTGATCATCATTTAGAGAAATGGTTAGGTTTATACATAATGTGGGATATCAAACTTAAATCCAAAACAAATTAAAACCACCATCACTCAAAATACTTTACAATCATATGGCACTACTCATTCATCATCTTCCATAATGTGTAGTGCTATTTTAAAATCCCCATCTATTTTCTTTTATTTTCTTCACATCTACCAAATCTCAAGAGAGATGGACATAATGTTAAATTATGTAAGCAAGTAGAGCCATATGGCTTTCTTCGGAGTATCACCAATTCAAGGCACTGACACAAATTCTGTTAATGAGCTCCTAAGCAAGGATTATGTGGAAGAAGATGAGCATGATCAAGCCAATTTAAAAGTATATCACCTTTTTTTTAAAAAATTGATGATTATTCGGGACAAGGAGATGATGGAAGCACTAGAAAAACATTGATGCCACAATTGACAATGCTAATTTGTTATGTGGTCCTTTTTAAATGGGTATCATAAGAGAGGTTGAAGACCATTTGGTGCATCTAGTAAAGAGGTCATGATGATTCAAGAGTTTTAATTAGTAGGGTTGTCTTTTACAAATTTAAAATAGATTCCATAGTTTTTCTTGCACTATTTAAGAGGAATGCAAAACAAGAAAAGTTTAACATTGCGAGAGTTGGAAAAGAAATGAAATTTCATCTTTATTGTGTTAGATTGGTCAAGGGTTTGGAAAAGACCTTTTAAGATCATTTATAACCCTTTTTTCTCATAGTAAATACCTATAATCTGAATATTTTTGTATTTAAACATCTATTGTAATAGATTCCCAATTCAAAAAGCTAAAATTTCATGTTTTATAATCATTTATCTATAAGATACCTAGAGAGAGAACCCTAACCCTTATTTGATTCATTAAAAAAATTAATACAAATAATATAGAACACATGATAGAATAAAATGGAAATAATTATTAATCTCAAAAATATAATTATTAACTATAAATTTATGTAATAAAAAATATTTCCATTTTAAAATTAATAATTATAAAAAATATTTTAACAAAAACATTAAGTTTATTTATTTGTGGACACTCAAAATGATAAATCTATTATTGTATGGATATTTGAGACCCTAATGATACAAAGAGTATATTGGATGATCATAGCCAAAGCCGTATCCTCATTTTAATACTCTTACTCTCACATGTAACACATACCCTATTCTACATCTTATTCCAAATCGATATCTTATTGAAACTCTTAAAATGTGACTCTTTCTACCCAAATTTTCTAATATGTGTAAATCTATAGTATAAATAAATATATAGACAATTGAAAATAATGAACCTATTCTTTTATGTATATTTTGGACCCTACTAACATATGAGATAAATTGGATGACCCATACTCTTGCTCTTGCCAATATGTATTCCAGATTGAAAATAATAAACTTATTCTTTTATGTATATTTTGGACCCTACTAACATATGAGATAAATTGGATGACCCATACTCTTGCTCTTGCCAATGTGACTCTTTCGACCTAACTTTTTAAGACATTTGTATAAATCTATTTTTATAGATGACAATATAAAATCGGACCCTAATAATATATGAGATAAATTGAATGACCCAAAAACCACCTCCTCATACTCTAGCTCTTGTGGTGTAGTGGAATATGTATTCCAAACTGCTATCCCACTTAAACTCTTAAAATGTGACTCTTTTTACCTAGCTTTTTAAGACATTAGCATAAATCTATTTTTATAAATGACAATATCATTGGACCTTACTAATATATGAGATAAATTGGATGACCCCAACCCACCTCCTCCTTGTACTCTTACTCTATCAATATAGTAGAACATGTATTCCACAATGCTATCCCACTTAATACTCTTAAAATGTGCCTCTTCTACCCAACTTTTTAAGAAAAGTCGTATAAATCTATTTCTATGGACGACAATATAAACACTTATTCAAACATTTACATAATTCAATTTTTATAAATGACAATATGAACTCTTATTCATAAAAAGAAAAAAAGTAAACCCTAATTTATAAACACTTATTAAAGAAAAGAGAAGTAAACTCTAATATAAACACTTATTCATAAAAGAAAAAGGAGTAAAACCTAATATCAACACCTATTCATAGAAAGAAAAAGAGTAAACCCTAAAAAAGTGTACTCGCTAAATAATTTAGCTATCTTGTGTGCCAATTCCAATTCCAAACCTGAGCAATGAGGAGAGGCAGGTCGAGAATGGTGAGATGTTCCTCCCCAGGAAAGCAGTAAACAAAGGGCTTCCAGGACGGATTGGGCATGGCAAGAGATCCCAAATCCTCCAAAGCCAAATCAGTAGTGGCCTCCACAAAGAAAGCTCCTGCTGCCGTACAAGCCACCTCTAGTTTTCCTCCTCCAACATCTCTGAGCCTTCCAGCAAGAGGATAATAGGGCACCAGTACCTGAGAAAGAGCCCTCCTCATCACTTTCCCTGCACCCAGCCCACCATGAGGAAGAGGATCTTTTCTACTGTAAAAATAAATGGTGGGTGTGAGAAAGCGCGTTCCTATCATGTCATCCAGATTAGAGAGGTACAGAGAATGGGTGGGAGTTGAGGATGCTGGAAGAACTGCCCGTTTCTTTTTCACCCATGTCTTGATCTCAATACAAGGAGCTTCTAATTCATCTATAGAACACGATGACATGTTTTCTCAGTGAATTCTCTCTTCAAGTTTTGAAGTTCTGATCACAGCTGCGTTGTGTTCATTGTGGATGAGTTCATTGAGCTATAATGTAGCAGAAGCAGACTTTAATATTCATACTCACAAAGATGGTGGGCAATACAAAACTTAAAAAAGTACCCAAGTGATTGCTCTGACGGCCATGGAAAATAATTCATGTTTTCTGTACTGCAACCATGTTTTCCATTTTCCTACACTATAGTAGTTTCTAGATTTTTTTGTTATGGGCTCTCTGAATAAGAAACGCATTGCTGTGAATTGTTTTATTGACAGATTTGGTAAGATACTGGTCATTCTCTTGTGGCCTCCTTCCTAACTTCTATCTAATCTATCTACACGTTGCATGCAATGGCTGATGTGAATAGTAACCTCCTTCCTAACTTCTATCTAATTTATCTACACGTTGCATGCAATGGCTTATGTGAATAGTAAAATGAACTGTGCTAATATGGTGATTTAGTAAATAACTTTGCTTGGATGATATTATAAGCTGAGAATTTAGAGAAATGGATATGGTTGTTACCCACTTCTGTGCTTCTAAAACCCACGAATTGAATTTAATATGTAGGGAATATTTTCATGTAGCCTTAGATTTTTGTAACACCATATCATGGTGTTTTTTAATTTAATTTTGTGTCTTTTTGGGTGGAATATTGTTTATGGTTTTAATTTTAGATTATTTGAGGTTTTAGTCTAGTTCAAACTCAGGAGCTTATTGGCTTCAATTTCAAGGCATTATCATCTTGTTCAAATCCATGAGCTCAATGGCCTCAATCCTCAAGGCATTATCATCTTGTTCAAACCTATGAGCTTAATGGCCTCAGTATCCAAGGCATTATCATCTTGTTCAAACCCATGAACTCAATGGCCTTAGTACCCAAGGCATTATCATCTTGTTCAAACGGACAAGCTTAATTGCCTCAATCACCAAGGCTTTATCATCTCATTCAAACCCACGAGCTCAATGGTCTAACCAAAGCCCACAACTTGCAAGCAAAACAATCAAAGGTCCACAATCTATAAGTACATTAGTCCAACAAAGGTGCACATCTCATGAGCATGTTAGCCCAATGGAGGCACATTGCCTATGAGCTCAGTGGTCTAGTGGAGGTTTGAACCTCGATGCTCACCACAACAATGTTATGACTTGACTACTACACTACACTTTTATTGGCATGGAATATTTTTTATATAATGATTTAGTAATAACTAATAATTCTTATGTCAAGTTTAAGTTATGATCCAATTCATATTCATATGTTTTTGGTTCTATTTCATTGTTTCACCACCATTTGTATTTGCTTCCATAAATAAATTCCATGCTTTAAAATTTCTATTGGAGACACAAATTTCATTTCCATGCTACTCAAGATTGATAGAATCCTATCCTAGAAGGCATAGAATAATAAATAAATACAAAATTCAAATTATAACTTTCCTACCACTTTCTACTAGTCATTACGAGCTTACTAGCACATGTTTCATGCAACATAATTGGTATGCTATTATTTTTTTTAGGCAATATGAAATGTATACTTAATTTCATAGGGAAGAACAATTAGAACATACTTTGTTTTTGAAAGAAAAATGATTCAAACCCACATCATTTACATTTTGCATCCTCTATATGTTTGTGAATGTTGTTTTGATACCACTTGGGTAGTTTTTTTTTGTTTTTTTTAGAGGTGATTTAATTAAGAGAACTTGTTCATCAAACAAGTTAGCTATATCCATAATGATGTACCTAGACACCACCTTGATAGGCTTAACTATTTAGAAGACAAAGTTGCATAGTTTTATAAGCGCACATTTTGACAAATTGATCACATGCATCACAAAATATTTTCATTCATCATATTGAACTTGTATTTTGGGGGATAAAACTCATAATGCTTGGATATGAACCACATAGCATTTTGTGACACATAAGTTATAAAACTATCATCAAGCCAAATGCATAATTTTGGGACAATGAAAAATCAATAAGAATCTTATCTACATCATTCTTCCATCATTGATTCTAGAGACAAGTAGCACAATCCTCTGTGTAATTTCTAACTATTTATACTCTAATTGATCTTTGTTAATTAATTTTTTTTGTAGCAATATAAACTATTTCCATATAAGCCCAAAAGAGAAAAAGATGCAAACAAGTAATTAGAATCCATACTACAAAAGAATAGAAAAATATACTATTAAGGTGACACAAGATATACCTTTAAAAAATCATAAAAAAAATCTAGCCTCTAAAAGCAATGATACAATTATCTGAGATGAATAGAGATACAATACACTTATAGGCTCTCCATGCAAAGCTTTCAAAATATCAATCTCCCTAATTGCACTCCATGGGAACAAACAAAGGAGAATCATATAACCACACATCAAAATACATGTTCTTACTCTTCTCTCATATGAAACTCAAAAGAAATATTCAATCAACCTTGACCAACAAGTCAAAAGTTATGATATCTAACCTCAAACTACTCATGTTCTTTTTTTCATAGAAACAAACATATGCAAAACCACCAAGTGCTATTACATAAACTATCCACCTCTAGAAATTCATCCTACAAAATCATGTCCCCTCATTTCATTTTTAATACCAATATAAAATATTTTCTCAATGTGCAATCCAAATTTGTTGGTTTAAATTATGTCTCATAATTACACTTTACTTAAGTTGACTTAGGGTAATGCATTTCATTGTAGTTTGTATACGAGACACTTAGGGAAGTGTGCACATAGGGATGATGTATGGAGGATAAATTCCACCTTTTGTGGTCTTATCTTGTTGTTACATTCCACCTTCGGTGGGTGATCCACCTCATGTGGAATATTTTATTATTTCTCCTACCTACCCTTGTTTCTCATTGAGCCACATATCATCTGTGCTCACATATCCATATGGGCTTGCCTTTATAAGAAGCTCATCTACATTATATGTAATTTTTATGATCTAGTTGATCAATATTTTGCATCTTGATTAGAATACAGTTTATTCTTATCAAATCTATTTGTCTCTCTTTTGTGCTATTCAATGTACTCTAGATCTTGGCTATTTTCAATAAATTCTTACATTGAATGTTTATCTCATTTAAGATATCATAATTTTTGCCTAAAATCACATATGTTTTAGAAAATATAATGAGTTAAGTCTTGAGAGGTTCTATTTGAAGGATTTAAATTGAAGAGGGTTAGATAAAACTCTCTTAGATCAAGCCCCCTTGGATATAACTCCTCTAGCATTAATCACACTTGTAATGTAGTCTCTTATGTACCTATCAAAATTCAGACAAAACATTTTGGGGTGTCAAATGAATTCATTTAGAAGTTATGTCTTGCAAGTATGTAGCCCATATTATAAGCTTTCCAACAGTATAATTTTGAGTATATTTAATTTCATTATTATATTTATTTTTTATTTCATGTGAATGTAGGTTTGTCACCAGACATTAAGATCTTTGTTTCACGCATGTGAAAAAATGGTAAAATAGAGCAAAAAAAAATATAAAAAATATCATTTTCCTAGGTATTGATATCCTAATTTCAAATTTAAAAAAGAAGTTAATTCAAATGCATACAAAAAAGTTATGCATGATGACATACACCTTTGTCCAAATTATAATTACTCTAACTTCAAAAATTAATTAAAAAATTATATGTAACAAAACATTATGAAAAAAATCCATGCACTAGAGAATGGGGTGACAAATCTATATTTTAAAATTAAAATTTTATCATTTGTAGGAAAAATGTTATGTATGATGACATAAACGTCACTTTTGAAAAATATTGATTACTATAAAAAATAAATTATTAAAATTTATGTAAAACAATTCACACTTTATTTCTTTTTTTTTTTTAAATATACTTAGAATCTACAAGAAAAATCTCACAAAACAATAGTTTACTTCATCTCCGATCTAGTGCAAAATGTTGATTTTGGTGTCTTGATTTGGCCAAAAAATGGAACCATTACTATCGGTTGACCCACAAAGTGGCATCAACAATTTTTAACCCATGTGGATCATATATTCCTATATTATTCCTTAGTTGCACTGAAATATACATTAATTTTATTTTATAAACATTATGCAAGGTATACAATCTTCACACCTTTCCTGTAATTCTCCCACTTGTATACATTGCACAAGGGGTCAACAATAAACTCAAACATCAATCGAAAAATCCATATAGCTAACATCTACCATCAAGACATCCAATTTTTCCATGTGCCCTATCAAGTTACATGCAACAATAACCAAGATAAACACCTTCTTAAATGTAGAATCTTCTCATCCTCCATCATTTCAATGCATAAAACATATGTTCCAATCAAAAGAGATTTCCAACTAGTGTCCAAGCATAAGAACTAAATTTAATGGTAGTAAGTAAGCTTAAGTAGCTATCTGTAAAGCGGAAAATCGCGATCGAACCCTAGTTGTTCTCCCCTCTTCCAACTCCGAGGAGAGAGAAGGGAGGTTTGCTAGGATTCGATGGTTTTCACTTAGGGGAGAGACTTTACATTCAAAAGAGGGGTTGAAACTCATAAGATCCAATCCCACACAATGTAAGATTGGATGCTAAATGAATTTCAAGGGTTAGGAAAGCAAGGCTACCCTCTTTTGTAAAAAATGTTGTTAAGGAAATTAAGCTAAGAATACATAGAAAGTCATAAAGATTCGCTTATAAACTGAGTTCAGGTTATAGGATGAAGCTGTGGACCTGGAATTAGCAGTAGAATGTCGATACGGCGCTGTCCTGCAAATTTGAGCAAAAGTTGTCGGGACGATGGCGCCCGACGCCACGGTCCTCCGAAAAATCCGCGAAACGAAGGGGGATCTGTTCGTCTCTGCACAAGGATTCCAGATCTTCAATTTCAGCCGCGTACCTGCAACCTACACACAGAAAAGCGAAGACGATTGGGGGGTTAGGGATTAGGGGTTTGCCTTTAGGTCAAACCCCGGTTTTGGAATTAACCAAGAAATGAGCAAGAGCTGTAAATGTAAATGACTGTAAAACAAGTACTAATACCTTGTTCTAAGGATGTTTGTATCCTTATGTGCGAAGGTATAGATGTTGTATGTTGTATGTTGTAGCATGTAGTATATGATCTCCTCTTCAATGGTTGAATCCTTGACTTGAATGCAACACTTAGCCTTGAATGGAGACTTGAAATGATCAATTGCTTGAAGGAATGCTTGAATGCTTGAATGCTTGAATGTTTGAGTATAGTTTCCACGCTTTTTCCCTCATTCATCTGTGTTACCAAATGAGAGAGGAAAATGTAGTTTATATACTTGTCAATTAGGGCTGATAGACTGATTTTCCCGACCTTAGGCCGACCAGGAAATGTAATTTCCAAATTGCAAACAAAAAGACCCGAGCCCCTTAGGAGACCGGGCCCAAAATAGGACCCAGGGACCAGGGCGCTGGGCGCTCTGGTCCCACCTCCCGGGACAGCAGGGTGCAAGGAGGTTCAGGCCAGGGTGCTTGAAAAATGCAGTTTTCAGTGTCGCGAGCAAGTTTTGGGGTCTCCATTCAGGTTGCGTGTTGCATCACCATCGTGAAGACCGAAATGCAGTCGAAATTGCAAGTGTCGCAATTTTAGGACGCTACATTTAGCCCCCACTTTAGCGGGAGTATGTATGCTCATACTTCCGGTAAAGTACAAGGAAACAACATTGAAAGAATTTCACCACGTCAAGGAGGCAAGATACACCAAGCCCCCAGTGGACTAAGGATCTTACGACTTTGATTGACAAAGTAAAAGGGAAGATCACGAGGGAGAACCATGACTGTCAGTAGTAAGATTCCCTCACTATGAGTCATGCAAGAAAGATATCAAAAATTTTCAAGGCAAGGTTAAATTTACCAAGAAATTTTCAAGTATCTTGAAAAGATATGAACGGGATGTATGCCCCCCTACGTTAAAGCGATCGCACACACCTCACCGGGGGTGATTGTTTTAACGTAGTGATACACATAAGAAATGAGAAAGGAGCATGTTATCGCAAGGATTTAGCCCCCAAGTGTGAGATAAACCCAAGGATAATAGACACAAAACACAAAGCATGAGGTGACTTCGCTTTCCTCGGGGTCAGTATGCTGTACGATAATTCATGTATATATATCATATGTATGTATGCATAATTGTTCTTCATTCCCCAATCAAGGAAGGTCACCTAGAAGAAGGGAACACATGTGTCTTTTGAGTCAACATGAGAGAGACTGAGGGATCTCAATACTTTGCATCGTCCTCAAGTAGACAACAGAAAGGACAACAAATAGAAGAATGAGAATAACATATAGAAGAAGTAACAAAAGAGAGGGGGAGAGAATCTTCTATGCTAATGTAACTAGTCTAGCACGTCATCTACCCCCCGATCTTGCTGATCAATGTTTCAGGAAGGCAGGGAACACGCTAGAGGAGGAACATCCAACACAGCAGATGGAGCTATCACAAGATCCAAACAAGGGCTATGTTCATATCCCAAGCCACGGTGTTCTTGTCTAGGAGCTAGGATAAGTGCTTTAGAAAATTCATTAGATAAATGGTTATCAACATCAACAAGTTCATATTCACTATCAGAAGCAAGAGGAGTAACATTTTCATCTATATCATCATCAAGATTTATAAAAATAGGATCTTTAACTCGCACAGGATCAAGACCATCATGCATCTTATGTTTAGGAGATTTAGGCTCAATGTCCGGCTGAGGAGAAAATGGAATAATGCTTGTTGAAGGTGTTTTTGGAGATTGCAAAGTTTGAGAAGCAGCTGCCTGAGCTCTAAGACGACGCTTTCGTCGGCGTTCACGTGCAGAACGATTTCGTCTAGTCTTAGTAGGAAGTGGAGAAGATTGAGGAGGAGGAATGTTCTCATCCTTAGCACTTGGGTGTTTAGGTTGTGGTCTCTTAGGCTGGATAATAGGAGAAGAAGAAGGTCTCTTCTCTCTATAAAAAGAAGGAGGAGGAACTGCTCCATACAAAGGAGGAATATTTGGTTTAGGGAGAAGACCAAGTCCATCATGACGAGGAGGTATAGGTCTACTCTTAGGAAGTTTATTAGGTATAGACATAGTCACATCCATAGGGATGGGTTGAGAATCTTCTTGAGGAAAGACATTAGTTTTATCTTTCAAAGGAAGAACTTCCTTCTCAAGAATGATAGGAATATCAAGTTTAGGTGCTCTAGGTTCACTTAGAGATAAGATCATATCTGTTTTCCACTTTTGATAAGATTTGAAAAGATGATCACTTCGCGGAGGAAGAGATTGGAACTGTTTAGGCCAAAAGTAATCTATAGGAACACTAGAAGTTCTTTCAGCTGGTTTAAAGAGACTATGATTGACAGTAACGACTTCACAATTATGGGGAAATTTCAAACACTTGTGAATAGGAGAAGCAATAGCTTTCATGGAAGATAGCCAAGGATAGCCAAGCTTCACACGAAATTGTTCGGAAGATGGAATAATAACAAAGTTCACATCAAGAGATTTATTATGGACCTCAATAGGCAATGTAATAGAACCAATTGCAGGAGAAGAAAATGCATCAAATAATTTCACAATCACATCTGTTTTGTCATAGATCACTTGATTCAATTGCAAAGTAAAAAGAAATTCTTCAGTAATAACATTAATCATGCACGAAGGATCAATAAGCACTCCACGGCAAGGTGTATTCTTGACTTTTGCAACTATGTATAAAGGACCATCAGGTGCCCTAATGGTTTCACTAGAATCAAATGTGATGGAAGGTTCTTTAGGGATTTCTTGCTGCTCTACAAAGTTAATCACATTCGGGGTCATAGACACAAGACCATCAGATGAGAGAGAGGAATCATTAGCCTCAATTGCATTAGAGGTATGAGAAGGCAATGGATCAGTGAAAATCTGAAGATTTTGATTAGGAGGAGCTACAGATGTGTTGCCTTTATCATTCACTCCAGAAACAGAAATAGTATTATTATCAATCAAATCCTGAATTTTACCCTTTAAAGAAAAACATTTTTCAGTATCATGACCAGGCTAACGATGAAATTGACAAAAGGCTTTGTTATCAAAATAAGGTGAAGTAATCTTTGCAGGATCAATTTGTCTTATAGGAGGAAGAGTAAGCACATTTTGTTCCAATAACTTATTCATAATACTATGCAATGATTCATTCAAAGGAGTATACTTTCTTTCTTTCTTGAAAAATTTAGAAATAGGAGGCACACCTGATGCTGCATTCACATTGTTGTTGATGATGTTTTCATTGAATTTGATGGAATCTCTGTTCGGTTTAAACTTCCCAAATGGTTGTTGACTGCTATCACCCTTATCACTCGGAGCCATAGGATGTGATTGTTCCATTTGACTCACAGTCAGTTGATAATTGTGAAGAGTTGCACACAACTGTTGGAAAGAAGTAAACTCAGAAAACAGAAGTTTGTCTCGAATATCTTTTTGTAAATTAGAAATAAAGATTCTTTGAATATCATTGTCAGGCACTGGAAAAGAAATTTGAGCATACAAATGCTTATATCTACCAATGAAATCAGTCACTTTTTCTTTAACACCTTGTTTACAATGCATTAAATCAATCAAAGTAACTTTAGGACTTATATTGTTTTGAAATTGTTGAATGAAAGCATTTGCAAGTTGTTCGAAAGAAGTAATAGAATAAGAAGGCAACGAGCAATACCATTGTAGGGCTTTGTCTCTTAATGTTCTAGTAAACAGTTTTGCAAGCAACCTTTGGTCATAAGCAAAATCAATACAAATTGTTTGAAAAGTCTTAACATGTGTTAGAGGATCTCCTTTACCATTATAAAGCTCCAAATGCGGGATTTCAACATGTTTAGGAGGGATAGCTCGAACAATGTCAAGAGAAAGTGGGCTCGCAATGTCAAATGTGGGCACACTGAACTTAGATTGATTCATAGAGGCAATTTGTTGCTGTAAAGAAGAGACAGTTTGTGCTAGATTGTTAATGGTCGCTTCAGTCGAAGAATTCATATTGGATGTGTTAGATTGAGATGGAGGTGTTATGTTATTGAAAGAAGGTAAAGAGTAAGGTGGTGGGACTCTATGATAATTAGTCATAGGAGATGATTGGACAAGAGGAACACTACAAGGAGGGATGGAATGGTTAAATGAATTGCCCCCTTGCGTCATGTTCATTTGTGAAGATGTAATAGGAACACTCATTAGAGGAATGAATGAAGAAGTCGGATTGAATGAAGGAAGAGGGTTAATTGAAGAAGAAGGGTTGCCCCCATGACTGGTGATCATAGGAGGAATGTCTTGTGTTGAAGTAGCCATTATGTTTGATGTAAAAGTAGGTATACTAGCAATAGGAGTCGTCAAAGGAATAGAATGATTGTCTTGGGTAGGAGGTTGTGTATAACCTAAGGTTTCGGAACAACTCTTCATAGGCATCACATTTCAATCCACAATGTGTGCAATACCACGCAAAATATCAATTCCATTCTTATCACTTTGAAGCATACGTTTTAGACCCTCAATTAAAGGAAGAGCTTGACTATCAGGGTATTCTTGAGACATCCATTGTCGAAAATCGTCAAATTGGTTATCCAATTTCGAAATTTGTTCTACAGAAACCTCATGGAGAGCTTCTTCATCATTAGGAGGATTAGAGGAATTACCCATGTCCTCGTTAAAAAGGCTATTCAAATTAGGTTCCATCTCCTCAGTAGTTAAACCTCGGAAAGACTTAATTCTACGGCTTCGTCTAACGGGAATAGTGTAAGTAGGGCTTATTGTTGTAAAACTCATGCACTAGAAAGAGAGAGAAGATTTTGAATTTAGAGGTAGCAATTTTCAGTAAAATCAGCCAATCTTCTGGATTTAAGCTGTTAAATGCAATCACAACAGTCTCCCGAAATTTCGGAAAAAATGTCCCGGACCGTGGCGCCTGGAGTGCAACACGGTCCTTGCAACTTTTTTCGAAATTTGCAGGGATGCAAGGTATGATGATTTTAGAGCTAATCCGAAAAAATTGAGTGATTTTACGATCTGTAGATAGGCCAAATTAAAGTTGCAAATTCAAAATTGAACCCTATCAAGATTGTCAAAAAATGCAAAATTTGAATTTTGAAAAAAGAGAGGGAAACTGAAATTTTGAATTTTATGATTTAAGAGGGAATGTCAAGAGCAATGCAAATTTTGAAATTTGAAAATTGACTCAATTTCACGCAAAATTCAATTTTGAAAGCGGAAATCGAAGTTGTTGTAATTAAACACTTAATTTCAAAAGTCACAAAATGCAAGAATTTGAATAAAGCACTGAAATTTCGAATGAATGCAAACACAATTTTCAGATTTATGATAATAAAAACGCAATTTTGACACAAAATTTTAATTTCAATGATTTTTGAATGATTAGAAGCCTTAGACCAAGCAATCGCAAGACCAACTTTGACTATAATTTTGAAAGTGTTATAATTGACAAAATCAGCCAAAATTCTAGATTTTAGCAGGAAAATACAGCAAGATCTCGCTCCCGAAATTTTGGAAAAAATGTCGGGGACGATGGTGCTCGGAGTGCAACACAGTCCTCGCAACTTTTTTCCAAATTTTTAGGGATGAAGGATATTGTGATTTTATTGCAGAATCCAAAGTTACAGCTGATTTGGAGATGTTTTGATTGGTCAAATTGTCGGACAAAGGTTGAATTAAGAGGGTTTCAAAAATTAGGGTTTTGATATTTAACCACTTAATTTTCAGAATTAAAGCACAAATATGAATTGAAAATTTGTAATAGAAGGGCAGATCTGAAACAGGCATTAACATTTAGACATTTCGCAAGTTCAATTACTAAAAAGAAAATTTAGGGTTTTTATGCAATCACCTCTAAAATTTTGCAAAAGATCAAACATGGAAATGTAATCAATTTTTTTTTTTTCAGATCTAAGCATGAAAAATCAGAAAGGATGTTCACGTCGGGTTCACCAAAATGTAAAGCGGAAAATCGCGATCGAACCCTAGTTGTTCTCCCCTCTTCCAACTCCGAGGAGAGAGAAGGGAGGTTTGCTAGGATTCGATGGTTTTCACTTAGGGGAGAGACTTTACATTCAAAAGAGGGGTTGAAACTCATAAGATCCAATCCCACACAATGTAAGATTGGATGCTAAATGAATTTCAAGGGTTAGGAAAGCAAGGCTACCCTCTTTTGTAAAGAATGTTGTTAAGGAAATTAAGCTAAGAATACATAGAAAGTCATAAAGATTCGCTTATAAACTGAGTTCAGGTTATAGGATGAAGCTACGGACCTGGAATTAGCAGTAGAATGTCGATACGGTGCTGTCCTGCAAATTTGAGCAAAAGTTGTCGAGACAATGGCGCCCGGCGCCACGATCCTCCGAAAAATCCGCGAAACGAAGGGGGATCTGTTCGTCTCTGCACAAGGATTCCAGATCTTCAATTTCAGCCGCGTACCTGCAACCTACACACAGAAAAGCGAAGACGATTGGGGGGTTAGGGATTAGGGGTTTGCCTTTAGGTCAAACCCCGGTTTTGGAATTAACCAAGAAATGAGCAAGAGTTGTAAATGTAAATGACTGTAAAACAAGTACTAATACCTTGTTCTAAGGATGTTTGTATCCTTATGTGCGAAGGTATAGATGTTGTATGTTGTATGTTGTAGCATGTAGTATATGATCTCCTCTTCAATGGTTGAATCCTTGACTTGAATGCAACACTTAGCCTTGAATGGAGACTTGAAATGATCAATTGCTTGAAGGAATGCTTGAATGCTTGAATGCTTGAATGTTTGAGTATAGTTTCCACGCTTTTTCCCTCATTCATCTATGTTACCAAATGAGAGAGGAAAATGTAGTTTATATACTTGTCAATTAGGGCTGATAGACTGATTTTCCCGACCTTAGGCCGACCAGGAAATGTAATTTCCAAATTGCAAACAAAAAGACCCGAGCCCCTTAGGAGACCGGGCCCAAAATAGGACCCAGGGACCAGGGCGCTGGGTGCCATGGTCCTAGGGACCAGGGCGCTGGGCGCCCTGGTCCTGAAGGACCAGGGCGCTGGGCGCTCTGGTCCCACCTCCCGGGACAGCAGGGTGCAAGGAGGTTTAGGCCAGGGTGCTTGAAAAATGCAGTTTTCAGTGTCGCGAGCAAGTTTTGGGGTCTCCATTCAGGTTGCGTGTTGCGTCGCCATCGTGAAGACCGAAATGCAGTCGAAATTGCAAGTGTCGCAATTTTAGGACGCTACACTATCAATAATAAATCACCATAGCTATAATAGCAACCACAACTAATTTCTAACATGTCCAACTAACTAGATCACTGAAAACCAAGGTATACTTATCATAATAGGTAGACGTTATTCCATCAACATGTCTATCTCAATAAAAATATAATCACAAGTCCTTATAAGTACACAATCCTATATAAAAAAATCCTCGAAGGTAATACCATATAATATTGTGATATAAAAACCTCAAGTTCCTCAACATTGTAGTAATGAAAACATCAAAAAAGACACATATACAACCTAGAGTTTGTTGGCATTTTGAGTTTGTTGGCATTTTGCATATAGATTGCATTAATGATATGTTGTCATTGATGTCAATTGAACCGGTAAAGGTATTCATGTTATTGTTGATATTGTTGTTTTTGATATTGGCCAGTAACCAGTAAGAAGAGATTTGTGGAAGATGTTGTAAACCGGTGTGTTAAGTTTGTGAGTTGAACCAGTAAACCAGTGTAAAGGGTTAAACCTTTCTATGCAATGTAACCAGTAAACCCTATCAGCTATTAAACCCTAACCAATCAAGTTTGTTGGTTTAATATTTGATGAGCGGTAATGATGGAGACACGTGTGCTCATTGTATGAGGATAAGTTCAAATTATTTTGGCACGTTTGGTTATTGTCTAGGGAAGGAGCAAAGTGGATTGCATCTAATACACAACGTGTGATGAGTTACAAAGTCTGATGAAGCGGTGATCATGGAGCGGTTGGAATTTTCTTGAAGAATGTGAAGAGATTGTCATGATTTCTAACGGTCAAGATTGTACCGACTTGTTTGTAATCTTGATGATGAGAATTAGGTTTTTGTTGTGTTATTGACCTAATTGATTTGTATTTAAGGTCGATGAAGTTGCTTATAAAAGTTGTTGGCAAGATTGGTAGAAACCTATTGAGTATGTTGTTGCCTAACCAGTGAATGGATCGACACTTTGAGTGAAGGTAGATTGAAGCTTAAAAGGATCTGATCAAGCAAATGTAGTGCTATTCAGATAGATCAAGAAAACCTATTGTTTTCTAACAATTACAATAGAATTGAAATCCCTTGACTGGGTAAGCTCTAACAAGCTTGGTTACTCATTAAATCCTCTAACAAGGTGGTCCATTAGCTTGGATTCTTAAATCCTCCAACAAGGTTAATCCTAACAGGGTATTGTTCTTTTCATCAAGCCATATTTGTAAATCCCTTAACCGGGTGATTCCTAACCGGAATTAGTTCCTAACAGGACTTATTGTAAAGCTTTGACAGGCTTGGTTCCTAACAAGGTGAACTTCAAAAGAGTTCAGATAGCTATCCTTGTGAGTCTCATCTCACCGAGGTTTTTACCTATTTGGGTTTTCCACATATAAACATTTGTGTCAAGTGGTGAATGTTTTTGTGGTTATGATCTTATTTGTTGATTTGACTAACTTCTGATAAGGCATGATAACTAGAAGCATTCAAGGATGAATATGTTGAGTTATGATTAAGCATTGTTGATGTTTACAAGATTAAAGTTGTTTACTATTAAGTTGTCATAATAGTCAAACCGGTTGATGTCAAATATTCTTATGAATATTGATCTTGACTGAGATATGTTTACTTAGTGTGATTGAATTTGAGTTTGGGAAATTTGTATCAGTTTTTCAGTATACTGATTCACCCCCCCCCCCCCCCCCCCCACTCAGTATTCTACCGGATACTTATTCTTTCATCATACCATCAGAGTTCTCCCACAACATTAGTAAATAAAATTTTTAAATGGTCAAATCATCTTAGTTCTACGACTATAATTCACATAGAAGGTGTATCCAATGTCATCAACATCATGTATTACCAAGGAACATCTATTCTTATGCAAAACCTACAAACTAAACCAATACAACATAGCTCCCCTAATACTAGTCTCTATAGTGCTCCCACATTCTGGACACCAAAGAAAAAATGTATTGAAGGGCCTCCATGTTATTACCCAAAATTAAACTTAAAATAATAATAAATAACCACAAATATACATATAACAATATATCCTAATAAACCTCAGCTCCAATCTTATGTGAACATGAACCTCTCATAAGAAACACAAGAGCATCTAAAGAAAATTTGTTAATTTAAAAAATGTCTATCATTTCCTTCTACCAACACCTTTGAATTCTCAAGTTGTGACAAATAAAATATTCTTCACAATACCTTAACTAGAAAAGATTCATCAGTTTTCAAACATTCAACTCAAAGATCAAACACATAATTTGAATCAATAGACCAACTAGGATGTAATACTTTCAAATTGAAGTAAGACAAAAACAATTAAGCTTAAGTGGTGTCTAATTAGGACCTAGGTGAAGAATAAACAAGGTACAACACCTCCCCCCTCCCAAGTGCAACTTAGGGAGAATGTACACAAAAGATAACAATGGAAGATGGGTCCCAACTACTAGGCCATGTTAGGTACCCATATAAAAATGAAATGCATTCTCTCACAAATAGATAAAAGGAGAAAAAATCAATGAGACAAAACTCCTTCCCAAAAGAGAGATGAAAACACACAATTCTCTCAATGATGAATGAGAAGAACAAAATCTCATGTGATAAAAAATCTCCCCCATAAGAGGAAAGAAGAGAGACCATGAAGCCTCCCCTCAATATCGAATCTCCTACAAGGATGGTCCAATGATGTCAAACAAAATTCCTCCCCATTAGGAAGAAATAGAATCAATGTTGCACCAAGAATATCAAAGTGTGACAAAACCAAGTGTCATTGTTGATGAAGAATTGTGATGAATCACTCATTGCAACATCATAAAGATCAAGCATGGAAGAACATGTAAGATCATCAAATGGATACTCAAACTAAATACATTCTCAATTGGAGATGTGTACCATCTCACAAGATAGTTCTTAACCTACTGAGTATAGGAGGATTACATCAAATGAAACCTCAATGAAAAGTACAATGAAGTGTGTCACTTTATTTTAGTGCATTACGACATAGATTAAGAAAGAGATTACAATGATGCAAATATGGAAACAGGATGATGATGCCATCAAGGAATGTCCCACAAATGAATGCTAATGATGACTCTATTTGGGATGATTCCAAGGAAAAAGAGAAAAATTGCCCCCTAGCTACCAGTTGGAGGACATATCGCTACATGATAGGTTTGATAGATGGACAAAAAAAATCCCTTTTCCCAAATTTTCTTATTTCATGAAAAAATTATTTAAAAAAAAAATTAATAAAAAGTTTAATTAAAAACATTTATTAAAAAAATAATGCCCTTGTGATATTACGAGGACACCTATAATACTCATAGGTACCTTATGGGGTTGCAGGTGCCTGCAATAACAATGGCCACTTGCAAAATAAAAGAAAAGTGGACTTCTAATTTTAGTGATTATAATTCCCACAATTAAGCTATATTAGACTCAAATCACTTATGCAAAAGACCAAATTGAAATCTAAGCATTACAATTACCAAAATAGGCCAAAAAATAATAAGTGTTGAAAGTCAATTTTTTTTATCACAATGACTAAAAACTGATAGCACCACTGCAAAAAACAAGAAAAATCATGCACTTTCAAAAAAAAATGTACCTAAAAAGGAATCCATAGGAGTCTGAACAAGGCCCTAAAAGTTGCAAAAATAGGGATTTCATAATTTTCTACAAAAATACATGTACAAATATTAGAAAACTACAACACTATAAAGAGAATTGAATTATATCCCAAATAAAAATAAAAACTCACAAAAAGGAGCCCAGATGACTAAGATATCATTGTTTCAAAATTGTCTACATAATTATGATGCACATATCGTCGCAACACCTCCAAACTTCAAATTCCTACAAATTTGGCCTCCAAAGTGTTATTTGGATGAAACAAAAGGTAACAATGACTTTCTCAAACCTTCTAGACCTAATGGCGACCTTTGATTTAACCCAACAACCTCTAATTTTCACCTGCAATACAAAGCCACAAAAACAAAATCGCAAAATGCACTAAAAATCTCTCAAATCAACTAACCAATGGTACTCTAAAAGCTCTGATGCCATGTAAGATTTGGCTATGAAGGTATCCATCCAATATATAAAGGCTAAATGGAAAGCACAATAACAATAGAGATAGAATATGACAAGAATAAATTATATTCCTATCAATGATCCAATAGAATTGATCAACTGGATTGAATGGAATGAATTAGAATGAATTAGAATGAATATTGCATAGGAGACCCCTTGGTTATATAGCCAAGGTGAAAACAAAGGAATGCATAAGATTATGACAAGTGCCATAATCTTATGACATGAGACAAAAAATGATAAGTTATCATCCCACCTAAAGTGGAAAAGTGATAGTGTGATACATCCACTAAAGCTCAATCACCCACCAAAGGTGGAAAAGTAATCACATGATAAAACCACTAAAGGTGGAAGATCCGCTAAAGGTGGAAGTTTCACTAAAGGTGGATAGGTGATAGCATGATAATACTATTAAAGGTGGAGACACCACATAAAGTGGAATGTGTTAATATGATCTAACACCACCTTGTTACATATATGAGTCTTTGTTGTCGTTGATGTCAAACCTATCATTGATCTGGCTATTGTTCCAGTTGTTGGTGCTATGGGTTTAGAAGTGATGTGATGCAGAAGTATGTGGTTTGACAGTATTCTAGTTAATTCATTGATATTGATTGTATCTAGTTGTTGGTCTAGATGTCTATAAGTTAGTTATATGATGTAGAGTTTTATGTAGATTATTGTACAGAATGATGCACTAGTACGTTCGGGTCAAAATTTTGATGGCAAATCGTTGGAATTCCGACACAATTTCGTCGCACTACCGACAAAAAAAGCCATCGAAAACTTTGTGTCGGAAGTTCCGACTATCCTTGTGGTCATCGCAATTTCGACATCACCTCCAACCTTTCCGACGGCCGCCATGGATGCTCATACCCCGAAAGAATACCATCACGATCTCAGCCTATCGTCAAAATTCCAACTCCAAAGGGTAAAATTCTGACAGAGGAGTGTTGTCGAATGCACAGCATCCTCGTCGGAAGAGGAGTGTCGTTGGATGCACAACATCTTCATCGGAACTCTCCTGGAGGCCATCATAATTACAACAGCCTCCAGGAGAGTTCTAATGAGGATGCTGTGCATTCCTCTGTCGGAATTTTACCCTTTGGAGTCAGAATTTTGACGATAGGCCGATTTTTCAGAAAAATTTTTTTTATAGAAAAAGATTGACATTAGTATCTCTCTTCTATCTCTCTTCTCTATCCCTCTCTGCTATCTCTCTTCTCTCTCCCCTCTCTAGGTCTCTTTCTCCATCCCTCTCTTCTTCTCTCCCTCTCTACTTCTATTTCTCTACCCTCTCCAGGTCATTATCTCTTCCTCTCACCCTCTCTCTCTCTCTCTCACCTCTATAGGTCTCACCTTCCATTCCTCCATCATTACCCATGTTGTCAAGTTGCAAGATATTTCCCAAAGTACTTGGTTGCTAGGGTTGATTTGCTTAAGTGTTGGATTCGGAGTTAGATGAGACCTGCATGATTAAGCTATATTAAGTGATCAAGTCACCAAGATCTCAATTGTAAACATGACTAGGTTCTAGGGTTTTAGGGTAGCATATGTCAAGATTGAGGTATGGTGGTCAAGAATTACCTTCCAATGACAAAAGACATCCAAATGATGAAGAATGAAGGCTATGAACTCATAGAAGTTTGGAGGAGATAATTTGACTAAGTGAAAATTTTGTTTAAGTCATGGTCATGATACTAGCTTGCTCATCAAGAGCAACTTGTGCGAATGAACCCTAGAAATGTGCCCATGCTAGAGAAGCAAGAATTCCAATAAAACCTAAGGCAATGCTAGTAAGGGGTCAAAATTAAAGAATTAGGGTACAAAAAACAAAATTTGGCTAAGTTGAGATGTTGCTCAAGGATGACCTAAATCATCGAGTGTAAATCAATCATGAAACATGAGAATGGATTGGTCTTGACCCAAGCAATGTAAGTCCCCCTTGTGATTCCAGCAGATATCACATCACAATTATTGAGTCTATCTGCAATATAGAGTCAAGACCTGACTATTGGAATCTTGGAGTCATCCCATTTCATCACGTAGTTTAGCACTTGGGAGGATTTTGTTCAAGAGAGGATAGAATACTTAGTATTTTATTTTGTGTTGCATAGTGCATAAAAAACACATCAATAGAAACCATTGAAAGGTTTGGTTAAAGCCTTCAAATCACAATCTCTATGAGAAGCTATCAAGAGTGCCCAGAATTTGGAAACTTTAGTATCCAAGAACATAATTCATAAGGCACCACTTTTAGAGAAACCAAAGAAGCCTATCAATGTAATATTTTATTTACCTTGGATATGTTTTATCCTAAGTGTGATATTCCACTATTAAAAAGCTTAATTAGGTAATATTTTTACTTAGGTAGAATAAGATAATGAGTTGCACATTCTCCTTCTTTGATTGAGATTCTACTTTTTCCTTGTCACAAATTTGGAAACTTGGATAAGCAATTTCTTTTTTGGTTTTCTACCTCTTCATGATCCTCATGGATTTGGAATCTTGGAAGCTATATATTGTAGGTTTTTCCTTGATTAACATATCAAATGAAACTATTGTGAGCTTTCATATCTTAACATACCAAGGGCTTAAGTTTGGGGACGACAAGGGGATGACGAAGGGGGCGGGGTGGGATGCAAATATATATACAACTTAAAAAATTAATTATAAAAGGATGTGTATAGAATAAGTATAACAACTATAAATAAAACTTTGCCACACTATGTAAATTTTACAATAAACATTAAAAATATGTCAATGATTGCATTGAAATTTGAATATTAACAATGGTGGTAGAGTTTTGGAACTTTGGGAACAAACTAAGAATAAGTATAAGAATTGCAGATGAAACTTTGGCATACTAAGTGTTTAAACTAGTCAACATAAAAAAAATGGAAATGATTGCATTAACAATAAGAATGGTGGGTAGAGGTTTGGGGTCAATAGGCAGTGCCCCTTGTGGGGGGTTTGGGGCAGAGCCCCCATCAAGGTTACGAGGCATTGCCAAACCTTTAATACGGGTGACATTTTCACAGTAATTTCACCATTTTTGTTTAGAATTGGAGTTTCTAATTGGGGGCCATGGGAGACTCATAGGCATCCTCAAGATGGTCAAGAGACTCCTTGGAGTCCCTAGGATGTCCCTAAGTGGTGCGGCAAGGGGATGTTTCCCTTAAGTATTGCATCTTGAAAAAATAGGGATTTTGGACGGGGGGAAGGGGTCCCAATGTTTCTGTAAAGCAGAAAATCGCGATCGAACCCTAGTTGCTATCCCCTCTTCCAACTCCAAGGAGAGAGAAGGGAGGTTGCTAGGATTGATGGTTTTCACTTGGGAGACTTTACATTCAAAAGAGGGGTTGAAACCCACAAGATCCAATACCACACAATGCAAGATTGGATGCTAAATGAGTTTCAAGGGTTAAGACAACAAGGCTACCCTCTTTTGTAAAGAATGTTGATAGAAGAATTAAGCTAGGAATGCATAGAAAGTGAGAAAGATTCGCTTATAAACTGAGATAGGGATATAGGATGAAGTTGCGGACCTGGAATTAGCAGTAAAATGTCGATACGGCGTTGTCCTGCAAATTTGAGCAAAAGTTGTCGGGACGATGGCGCCCGACGCCACGGTCCTCCGAAAAATCTGCGAAATGAAGGGGGATTTGTTCGTCTCTGCACAAGGATTCCAGATCTTCAATTTCAGCCGCGTACCTGCAACCTACACACAGAAAAGTGAAGACAATTGGGGGGTTAGGGATTAGGGGTTTGCCTTTAGGTCAAACCCCGGTTTTGGAATTAACCAAGAAATGAGAAATTGCTGTAAATGTAAATTTATGTAATGTAAAACAAGTACTAATACCTTGTTCTAAGGATGTTTGTATCCTTATGTGCGAAGGTATAGATGTTGTTGTTTGTTGTATTGTTGTATGTAGCATGTAGTAAGTGATCTCCTCTTCAATGGTTGAATCCTTGTCTTGAATGCAACACTTAGCCTTCAATGGAGACTTGGAATGAATGCTTAAATGCTTGAATGCTTGAGTATAGTTTCCACGCTTGTACACATATGTCCTTCTACTTTTCATCTACCCAAATGGGAGAGGAAAATGTAGTTTATATACTTTCCAATTAGGGTTAAAAGACTGATTTTCCCGACCTTAGGCCGACTAGGAAAGTTAATTTTCCAAATTGCAAACAAAAAGACCCGAGACCCATAGGAGACCGGGCCCAAAATAGGCCCAGGGACCAGGGCGCTGGGCGCCATGGTCATGGGGGACCAGGGCACTGGGCGCCCTGGTCCTGAAGGACCAGGGCGCTGGGCGCTCTGGTCCCACCTCCCGGGACAGCAGGGTGCAAAGGAGGTTCAGGCCAGGGTGCTAGAAAATGCAGTTTTTGGTGTCGTGAGCAAGTTTTGGGGTCTCCATTCAGGTTGCGTGTTGCGTCGCCCTCGTGAAGACCGAAATGCAGTCGAAATTGCAAGTGTCGCAATTTTAGGATGCTACAGTTTCAATGGTTTCAAAAGATTCTAAGTTTTTATTTTATCTTGTCATAACAAAATATACTCCTCTTGCATCCTTGAATGATTTGAAAATTGAAAACAATTTGACAAGAAAAAACTAACTTCTAAAGTTTAGACTTAGTTTTCACACCTAGTTTAGCACCCGCCTTGGCGCATTTTTCATTTTGCATTGCATTTCCCCTTTAGCACTTAATTAATTAAATTAATTAGGTCTAAGGTTCTATTTTATCATCTCCCACATCATAAAGTTGGGCCCTTTCATTAAAGTGTGCCCTTTTCATTTTATTCCTCCTATACATCATTTAATCAAAAACCCTAATTAGATCCTATTTCAAACTTGGGGGCTTGGTTTCGGGGGTCAAAAAATCTCGAAATCACCTGTAACTTCGGGATTCTCTCTAAAATCATCATATCCGACGGCCCTAAAAATTTGGTGAAAAGTTGTCGGGACCGTGGCGCCCGGAGTGCAACATGGTCCCGGACATTTTTCCCGAAATTTTAGGAGCATGATCCAATCATAAAATAAAGCTTAACCCCAAGAAATTGGCGGGATATTCAATCTCTAGGTCGGCCAAAAGTCAAAATTAAGACCTAGGGTTTCATACATAAGAGCTCTCTTTCCTCATTTGAAGGGATCCGATTTTTGATTTTCAGGACCTCATATGCAGCGAAAGAGCAGATCTTTGAAGACTTCAACAACAATCAACATCCATCCATCAAGCATTCATCAATTTCATTCATTCATTTAGGGCTTGGAAGACATTGAAGAACAATAGGAGATTACCGACTGAAGATTGGCTTGTACTCCTCCCTTGAGGGTTGGGTATGATTTCATGTTGTTTTCATGTCTTTGCATAAGCTTCAATATATCCTTTATTCATGCTTTAGATCACTTTGCATCTTGATTTAGAGCATTTACATTATCATTTACAAGCAATTAGGGTTTACTTTCTAGGTTGCTCTAGTTTGCTTTCTTGCATTTTAGGACCTTGCACACACACTAGGTCTGCACACACAATACATTTTACAATACAACTTGGCTATTCGTGGAGGTGGAAATCACCGAAGCGGGGGTTTGACTAAGGTAAAACCCTATATAGCCGCCCAAACACCTTTTCAGATATAAGTGCAGGTTTCGGGACTCGGACGACGCCGCAAGTTGCAAATCCGGGAGCAGCAGACAGAGACAGAATAACACACCAAGTTTCAGCCCAAAAGACCAGGACAGGGGCGTGGAGCGCCCTGGTCCTGCCAGGACAGGGGCGCTGGGCGCCCTGGTCCCTAGGACAGGGGCGCTAGGCGCCCTGGTCCTCCCGACAGACAGCATTTTCAGCATTTTTGACAGGTTTTCCAGAGTGCAAAACAACAGTTTCCGGAGCAGTTTCAGGGGCAGAATCAGGATAGTGGCGCCCGCGCCCCCGTCCTGAACATTTTCAGCCAGATTTTAACTCTGGGTACGCATTTGCATTCTTGTCTTGTCCTTGTGTTTACAGCTTTCCATTGTTTAAGTTCAATTCTGCAATCTCGTTATTAGTTCATACTTGCACTTTGGGGTTAGGGATTGAACTTGCATCATTTTATCTTTCAATTACAACAAAGGAATAGAAATCCTAATAGGTATCTCGTGGCTCTCTCTTCCACAAAAAGAAGTAGCCAATTGTGTGATACTTCTAGGCTCACTTTTTGCTTAGTGTCACTTTTTCTCCCACACACTTGTCATAACAAAATATACTCCTCTTGCATCCTTGAATGATTTGAAAATTGAAAACAATTTGACAAGAAAAAACTAACTTCTAAAGTTTAGACTTAGTTTTCTTTTTTTATCCAAGTCACTACAACATTTCAATGATCAAAGTAGCTTTTCTTTGGTGGTTTCGAAGCATCCAAAAGGCTTGAGAAATTCAATATTATCTTTCATTCCACCAAAATTGGAGATCAAGAAGCATGCTCACAAGCAAGGATTTGTTTGTAACTTAAGGCAATCGACTAGTTTTTGGGGCATTTTCAGGTCTAAAGAATCTACCATTGTGTCAAAAAGGCCCATAAGACCTCATTTTCATCTAAAACTTGTCTCTTTTGGTCGTAGAAGCATTTAAGGAAAAAAAAAATCACACAACCAATGATATGCCTATACCATACATATTTGAGTTAAAATAAAAATAAAAAATTGAAAAGGTTTGGAGACCATTGAACAATTTGGGAGATTGCTAATACATACACTCAATTTATAAAGTCTCAATTTGATGTAATTAATCTTCGAGAGGCCTATACAAAAGCATTTTGTAATTGCGAACTAAGATAAATTTCCATTTTTGGCAGTTTTCATCATGGATTATTATGGCAGATATATGTAAAAATACAACAATCTAAATAAGAATGGGAAGCATGTGGAGAATGGTTAAGACATGCATAAATAAAAGGAAAACAAAAATCTCTCAATGTGTATCTCAAACAAATCAAGGAAAAAATCTTTTAGGCAGGGGACCGATATGATCATAAAAATTTCAAAACTTCCAAAGTATAGAGCATTTGAGATTTTATAGAGAATGTGCTAATTCAGCTTTATTCATGATGAGGCATATTCACAACTTTTGCAGTCGCACCATGGTGTTGTTCGTGTTAGGGTTTCAAGCAGATCCTAAGCAAATATGAACTAACAATTATATGCAGATTTAAATACAAAAGATAAAGAAATAAAATAGGACACAGATAACATAGAGATTTAACGTGGTTCACCCAGAATGGGTTACGTCCACCATACACAACCGTCCAATCTTTCTTATTATCCAGCAAAAATAGTACATCAACCTTACAATGCCTTAAGCATCCCAGCCACTTATAACATGTGTTTTTTAGGGCAACAAACAAAGTCAGCCTTTTTAGAGTGTATAGTACTTTGTTGATTAGTCGCCACATTTCAACAATCTCCCACTTGGAGACTAATCAGGCTCCACACCAAACAATCTCCCACTTGGAGACTGATACTACACGACACCACTGTACATGCAACATCCGCTGGATATAACACTAGGACTTGACTGGTATAAATTCCACAATTATCAATCAAGAAGACCAACAAAAACTGATGAAGAAATCAGCTTCTCCTGTGGAACTACCTTTGTGAACATATTGGCAAGATTCTCACTTGTGTGAATCTTCTCAAGCCATAACTGTCCCTCCTCCAAAATAGTCTGGATGAAGTGGTGGTACCTGAGTTGAATGTGCTTTGTCCTTGAATGAAAAGCAGAGTTCTTCGCAAGATGAATGGCACTCTGGCTATCAGTATCCAATGGGCTATCCTCTTGTGTCTGACCCAATTCCTTCAGAAAACATTGCAACCAAATCATCTCTTTGCTGGCTTCTGTAGCAGCAACATACTCAGCTTTAGTGGTTGAAAGTGCAACAACCTTTTGCAACCTAGAAATCCAACTGACTGCAGTTCCCCCTATAGTAAAAACATACCCTGTAGTACTCCTCCGTGAATCAATATCACCCGCTAGATCAGAGTCAACAAATCCACTTAGAGTAGCATTAGATCCTTTGAAACATAATGCCTTCATAGTAGTTCCTTTCAAATATCAAAGAATCCATTTCACAGCATTCCAATGTTCCATACCCGGATTACTCATAAACCTGCTCACAACTCCCACTGCATGTGCAATATCTGGCCTTGTGCATACCATTGCATACATCAAACTGCCAACAGTTGATGAATATAGGATGTTAGACATTTTATTAACCTCTTCCTGTGCCTTTGGGCACATCTCCTTAGTCAATTTGAAATGACTAGCCAAAGGTGTACTAACTGCTTTTGCATCCTGCATGTTAAATCTTCTCAACACCTTCTTTATATACTCACTTTGGGACAAATTCAAGGTTCTATTTTTCCTATCTCGTGTAATCCTCATATCGAGAATTTGCTTAACTGCACCCAAATCCTTCATAGCAAATGACTTGGCTAATTTCTGTTTAAAATCATTTATATATTGCATGTTAGACCCAGCAACAAGCATGTCATGAACATAAAGCAACAGGATAATATAGCTGCCATTATCAAATCTCTTAAAATATACACAATGATCAGAATGACATCTATGATAACCGTGTTCAGCCATGAAACTATCAAATTTTAAATACCATTGTCGAGGTGCTTTCTTTAGGCCATACAGACTTTTCTTCAACCTGCACACCAAGTTCTCCTTACCTTTGACCTCATATCCCTGTGGTTGCAACATGTAAATTTCCTCCTCCAAATCTCCATGGAGAAAAGCTGTTTTGACATCTAATTATTCGAGATGTAAATCATCTACAGCCACAAGACTAAGTACAGTTCTAATTGAAGTTATTTTTACAACTGGAAAAAATATTTCATCATAATCTATACCCTTTTTTTGTGCAAAACTTTTTACCACAATTCTGGCCTTATATCTTTTCTGACCTCCTTCCTCCTCCTTCAGCCGATAAACCCATTTGTTAGGAAAGGCTCTTTTTTCTGCAGGTAAAGGGACTAAGTCCCAAGTCTTATTTTTCATCAAGGAGTCCATCTCCTCTTTCATGCCTAGCTGCCACTGTTGTTTGGCATCCACCTGCATTGCTTCTTCATATTATTTTGGTTCACCAGAATCCGTTAATAAAATAGAATACAAAGAAGGAGAAAATCTTTCAGGGGGTCTACTTGTCCTCGTAGAATATCTAACACTTGCAGGAGTTTGTGGGACAATTTGTTGTTGCTGAGCATCAGGTACCTGTGGCATTTCATTTTTAGGAATCTCATCCAACACCACATATTCTTGTTTGTCTTGTTCATGCTTCTTTTCCTGCATCTGTTCTCTATACATAACTTTCTCATTGAATATAACATCTCTACTTCTAATTATTTTCTTATTTTCAAAATCCCATAACCGATAGCCATATTCATCTATCCCATATCCAATGAAGGTACATTTCTGAGATTTAGCATCAAGCTTGGTTTTGCTTTCTTTATCAACATGGACAAAAGCTTCGCAACCAAAAGTTTTTAAAAAATAATAATTTACCTTTTTACCAGTCCATGCCTCCTCTGGAATACCACCATCCAAAGGGGTTGAAGGTCCTCTATTTATCAAATAGACAACAGTATGTACAACATCTACCCAAAAATGTAAGGGCAATCCAGCATGCAATCTCATGCTCCTCACACGTTCCATGATAGTCCTATTCATTCTCTCTGACACACCATTTTCCTGTGGAGTTCTTGGAACTGTCTTCTGCTTTCGAATCCCATTTAAGGAACAGTAATCTTCAAATGCTTTGCTGCAATACTCACCTCCATTATCCGATCTGAGACACTTCAACTTTTTTCCTATCTCATTCTCAACCAAAGCTTTCCATTTCTTAAAAGTTTCAAAAACATCTTATTTTTGTTTTAGGAAATATACCCATGTTTTTTTGGTTGATTCATCAATAAAAATAACATAATAACAAGAGCCACCAAGAAATGATACCTGAGCCAGTCCCCATACATCTGAATGTACAAGCTCTAACTTCTCACTCTTCTTCTCTTTCCCAACTTTGAGAAATCTGACTCTTTTCTGTTTACCATAAACACAATTTTCACAGAACTCTAAATCAATCTTCTTTAGTCCTGGCAATAGATTTTTGGAGTGAAGGATTTTCATCCCTTTCTCACTCATGTGCCCAAGCCTATGGTGCCACATTATCGAATCTGTTCTTGCAACATTTATTGTTGTTGTCCCTGCAGTAACTTTATTTGTAGCAACTAAGGTAGAGTAAGTGTTACCAGTACACAGATATAATGTGCCTACCTTTACACCTTTAGCTACTACTAATGATCCTTTAGTGACCTTCCACATACTGTCTGAGAAGGTAACTATGCAACCTTCACTACCTAGTTGCCCTGCAGAAATTAAATTTCTTCTTAAATTAGGAACATATCTTACCTCCTACAAAAACCAGTCATTACCATTATGCAACTTGATCTTTATCTTTCCTTTTCCAACAATTTGATAGGGCTCATCATCACCCAAATATACCTGTCCAAAATCACCTTGAACATAATCTAGAAAATATTTTCTATGGGGTGTAGCATGAAATGAAGCCCCAGAATCTATTACCCAGGAATCATTAACATTATCCAAACATAAGATTAAAGCATCTTGTAAAGTATTACTTGCAATATTAGCTTCCTTACTGTCATTTTCATTTTTGTCTCCTTTGTTTTTTTTGAGACCAACAGTCTTTCTTTAGATGACCAGGCTTTCCGCAGTACCAGCAATCTTTCTTTCCTCTAGATTGAGAGCGTCCTTTCTTTGACTTCCCTCGTGACTTCTCATTCCCAAGGCCTTTTCCTCTTTCCTTTGATCTTCCTCTATTCTCCACATTCAAAACAGTACCCGATGATGTTGGAGTCTCACCTGTGCTTTTCCTTCGCATTTCCTTGCTTAGGATAACACCAACAATATCATCAAATACCAAAGTATTTTTACCAGAGATAGAGTTACTTACAGCCATAACCAAGCTATTCCAGCTTTTTGGCAAAGAACATAAAATCAAGAGAGACCTAACCTCTTTTGCAAAGGTAATTTTTACCGAAGACAATTGACTAGTAATTGTATTAAATTCATTTAAGTGTTTTGCTACAGATCCTCCCTCACTCATTTTCAAATTAAACAAACGCTTCATAAGAAATACCTTATTCGAAGCCGAGGGTTTCTCATACAACTTAGCCAATGTTGCCATCAAATCTACAATCATTTTTGCTTCTGTTATATTGAATGCTATAGACGATGCAAGGCACAATCGAATGGATCCCAGTGCCTTTCTATCTAAAATGTCCCACTCTTCATCTAATATTGTGGTTGGTTTCTTTGCCTTTCCATCCAATGGCCACCACAAATCCTTTTGATACAGGTAATCCTCCATCTGCATTTTCCATAACTGATAATTCTGGTCGTTAAACTTTTTGACCTTGAATTTGGAATCCTCCATTGCTCCCATTCAAATCTGAAAGTCCTGCCAATTTAAAGAAAACCTCACTCTGATACCAATTGTTAGGGTTTCAAGCAGATCCGAAGCAAATATGAACTAACAATTATATGCAGATTTAAATACAAAAGATAAAGAAATAAAATAGGACACAGATAACACAGAGATTTAACGTGGTTCACCCAGAATGGGTTACGTCCACCATACACAGCCGTCCAATCTTTCTTATTATCTAGCAAAAATAGTACATCAACCTTACAATGCCTTAAGCATCCAAGCTGCTTATAACATGCATTTTTAGGGCAACAAACAAAGTCGGCCTTTTTAGGGTTTTATTACAATGTCGGTTTTCATCAACGAAAAACGGCAAAAAAAAATTTCTCAAGGGCTGCCGCCCCCGAACCCCTGCCTGAGGCCCAGCCCGGCCCTAGACCCCAGTGAGGATATGTGCTGAGTGTACAGTACTTTGTTGATCAGTCGCCACATTTCAACAGTTCATGTTCGCTCTGTTGGACCCTACAATTAAGATTCAATATACGTACATTATTCAATAAGATTAACTGTGCAACATAATGAAATATTGAAAAGTGTGTTATCTTATTGAGCTTCACTTTGTTTCAAGAATAGTTTAATATTCTCTACTTAACAGGGCCAACCACGTGAAGTTGGAAGCTCATTTGGCCCCTCCCCCCCCCTAACATCACTCTAAATTCCCCATTAACATATTGTAGTCACATAAATCTGTCCATTTTAATTAAATGAATATTTCGTATTTATTTGATTAAAAATCCACTAGCCATCAGTTAATTAAATTAATATTTAATTAATTCATCCCCAAACATTCTTTTATTAATTAAATAAATTACTCAATTTATTTTAATTAATTCATTAAAATCCAATTCCAATCAATTAAATAAATAAATCAATTTATTTAATTAAATCCCCTTTTCCTCTTTTAAATAAATTAAATAAAACATTTATTTAAATCATTATCCCCACCCCACTTGCATTTTCCTACAAATGCAACTTGCACACATTTATTGAAATAAATGAATTTTTATTTTAATAAAATCCTATTTTCCTCACCCACCAAATCCACTTGCAAAATCTAATCACCTTCTAGATTCTTCTAACCCCTTCCTAATTAGCCTAATCCATCTCCTAAATATTGTCACATTCCTAAGCAAAATGGAGTCACTTCTCAAAGACCCCAAAGTCTTTGATAACCATTAAAGGCTTCCAACCTTCAACCACCAAAATCCTCAAAGTCTTTGAAAACCATTAAAGGCTTCCAACTTTCAACCACTTAATTCCCCAAAGTCTCCAATAACCATTAATGGTTAATTCAACCCTCCCACATGGTTAAAACATTTGTTTTGACTCAACCTCTACCCAACCCAAGGGTCTCATCAAGCATTTAATGCTTTGACCATAATTATCTCTTAATCATTTGCACAAAGGTTTATCCTTGGATTAATTCCTAATTCAGTGGGTAATCCTAATTTGGGCTTGACTCTTAGCCTTTAGATAACCATGAGGTCTTCTCAGGCCTTTAATGCCTCCAACCTCTTCTTTCAACCCAACCCTATGTTGACACTTGTCACCATTTCATTGGTGCCAATTGTGCACATGGATTTGAAATCATTCAATCCTGACCCTTGTTGAGATTACTCAATCTCAACCATCCATTGCTCCATTTTTCCTATAAATAGAGCCCATTCCTTCATAATCCAGATCCTGAAAACTTGTATGCATTTAGACTATAGCCATTTTAGAGAGCATTTAGCATAGCATAACTAAATCTTGTCTTTTTGGTAAAATCAATCATTTTAGCAATAAAAATAGCTTTTTATTTCATGTTTGGAGCTATTCTACAATCTCAATCCTCCATAAGCATCCATAGTGCAAAAAGCTGCTGAGAGCTACACTATTTTGGAACTTGGAGAGGAGAGGAACAAGGGAGAAGGAACTAATATCATGCTGAGAGATAGTTGGAGATATCTCATTGTCTTACTTCTTTAGTTAGATTCATTAGCATGTGTTTTTAGTATCTCTCTTGGAATGCCTTCATGTTTTAGTTTTTGATTGACTAACTCCAACATCTTGTTTGTTTTGTGTTCTTTGATCTTAAACTAACAATTTTGTGCCATTTAGGAGGGCATCATTTGGTGAACCCGACGTGAATCGAACACGCAACCTTCTGATTTCATTTTTTTTGAAAAATTAACATTTTGCTTGTTGAAATTGTCACACAGGTCGCACTTCGGCGCTATTGAACTCGTTTTAGCGCTATTGAAAACTTTCTTTTAGCGCTATTGACCCTAGGATAGCGCTATTGAAAATGTTTCAGCGCTATTGATAACATTCCAGCGCTATTGTCACCGTTTCAGCGCTATTGACATAATTCTAGCGCTTTTGTCTTCTCGGGATTTTCTTTTCTTTCAGTGCTACTGTTTAAATTAGCGCTTCTGCTCACGCAGACTAGCGCTGTTGTATTAATCAGCGCTTCTGCAAAAACACAGAATAGCGCTATTGCGACAGAGTGTCGCCCAAATAGACTTGTAACCGAAAAATCAAAAAAATTAGGCTTGTGGAAGCCCCCCTTTGAGCACTAATTTTACTAACTTATTTCTTTTCTTTGTGCAGGTTAAACAACACAACAAAAATCACAAAAATTCTTTTTTTTTTAGTGCTTAAAAAGAACTTAAAAACACAAAAAAAAAAAAAATAGTTTCATTGTTTTCTAGGTAGGGATACATTGTGTTTTTGGTGCTTAAAATCAACAAAAACAAACTTTCTTTCTTGCATCAATTGGGACTTAAAAATCACAATTCACACTTCAAATTTTTGGTGCAGTAAAAAGAACAATCCACTAGTCTTTATTTTTGGCAAAAACGAATTTTTCTTCATGCAATCGTGTTTTTCATTAAGTTGACCAGGACTTTCAAACTTCTAGATTACAAAACATATTGCTTTGGAGGTAAAATGAACACCATGACTGTTGGAGCAATATCTCCAAATAGTTAAATCACATTGCAAATGCTGGACTAAAAAGAACAAGTGTTTTTTGTGTTTGGCACGCTTGTGTACAAAAGTCAGTCGAGTGGACCTACTTCTAACACACACTATCCTCTCCCTTGGCTCTCGTGGTCCTAGGTGCAAGAGAAAAGTGTTAGTAACACTCAAAATTTTATTTTTTTTAAGAGAGGCCTGCCAAGGGATCGATACTCTTGGGAACGACCTCGAGCGGTAAATCCTTCGAGCCGCTATAGAAATCAGGTGAGAGCGAAAGTTGTAGCCTTGGGTATAGCTGTTCCTACAGTGTAACTGGCCGAAAGGACAAATGGGCCCCACCACCAGTTACAAGGCTCTTAAGTGAGTCACTGCAGAATGAACTTATGTCCAAAGCCATCGAACATGACTAAACACCTTTAAGTAGTAGCCCACCTGTTCTATTGATTGAGGATATTTGAGGTATAATTTAGTGCAAGAGCATAGAAGGTTTTGCTCCCAAGATACTCACCATACATATTTCCTTGAGTAGAAACATAGCTTTTTGAAAAGTCACTTGTGGCTTGATAAAAGTGGTGACTCCCCCATCATAGGGATCATCTATTTGTTATGCTCGTGCAAGACTTAGTATATCACATCCTTACTTGCCATGGCGGGATTCATAAGGTATGTAGTACCAAAGTCGAAGAAATATCAAGATGTGGGCTAAATTTATCACAACTGGCCATTTGACCTTAGGGATAAAGAGTGTTTGAAGTGTGTTCGTTTTATAGACCTAGTGCAAATTGAGCCGACTTCAGGCTTTGGAAATACACCTTAAAATGAATCTAAAGGAAGGGTCAGAAACAAGTCCAAGGATTGGGTTAATCTAGACCCATACTCATTTGTGCCTTTGAGGCTACAATCTTGTGTTTTTGTGCTTGCTTTGTTTTCTTGTCAAAGAAAAATCAGAAAATCAATTCCAAAAACAAAGTATTCGTCCAACATCTGTCAACACAACCAAAAACATCAAAAACAAAGTGCAAACAACAAAGAGACAAAATTTATGACCATTCTTCACATCTTGCGAAAGAAGAAGTGTCATCAGAATATTACCTTGAAAAGAAGACCATTAAGCTCAAAGGCTTTGATCAAAAGGAGGAAACTCTTCTATATCAATCGACAAATCTTTGTCTCCCATAGAGTCTTTCTACATCGCATGCGTCTATACCTTCAAGGTAAAACAAACGAATTTGATTCTGAATCATTGAACCGCAGAGCTTTTATGCAATATAGAGCTCTAAGTTATCACAAAAATCAAAGAGGAAAGATTAATCCCAACTTTTTCCCCAACATCTGTATCACCTACAACACAGCTCGAGAAGTGCCAACAACACCTGAAAGGGAAGAAGTAGAGTTTGTTCCATTTGTGACACAAAGTTTTTATTGAAAGTTGAAAAACAAAACATCCATCATCTTATTCATACATCATCACTTCATCATCAATCCATCCCAAAAAAATTCTCAAAGCATTAAGAGGTTCTTGTCCCAAATTCTCTTTTTAGATATTGCTTGAAATCAAACACATCACATCACTTTTTAGATTGTTTCTACATCTAGGATAAGCTCATCCTAAGAGACACATCTACGCAGGTTAAAACTAGTTCATGAGTGAATCCTCTCATTACTAGGTAGTTAAATCTGTAACACATCTCAGATTTCTCTGCACCTTATCACATCCAAACTTATCAAACAAACAAGCAATTCAAAGAAGGAATTTCGGTTACATCTACCTTAAAGTGCTAGAGATCCCCATACAGCACAAATCACCAACCAATCAATCTTTCATTTCATCACCACTCATCATCATCTTCAATCAACTTCAAAAACAAACTTGCAAACAAAATGGCTCAAACCCGATCACGATCAAGGCAACGAGAAATAGAAATTGAGGAAGAAGAGGACAACCTCAATGAATTTCAAGAAGCACTTGGAGGAAATGGGAATGATGAAAACCCAGGTACACCCACTCCTTCAACAATCGAAAGGGTTCAGCATAATCCTCATTTTAATAGATTATTTGATGAAATACTAAGGAGCAACGCAGATGCTCACTTCTTAAAACTCGCTCCAGAAGGAGCCAAACTCCCCTCAGACTTTGATCTTGCCCAATTAAGACAAGCATCAGAAAGACAAAGTCGTCATGAGGAGGAAAGGCATAGAGATCCCATCAGATATAACATCCCTCGAGGTAACCCACCACCTCCTCCTCCAAATGAAATGGAGATGTTGCGGCAACAAGTCGAGAATCTCGCCCAACAACTTCATAGTGGTGTTAAGACCAATCAATTCTCACTCAATGACATCTGTCCCTATCCGTTTGATAGGAATCTTTATATGCCACCCTTTCCACGCGGGTTCGAAACACCAAAATTCAAAAAATATAGAGGAAAGGGAGATCCCCGCGATCATGTCCGAGAATTTCATTCCGCTTGTCTCGAAGTCGCATATGAAGACACATACTTAATGCGCCTTTTTCCCCAAAGCTTGGGAGGAACAACCACATCATGGTTTTCCCGACTACCAGGTGGCATAAGAACATTTGAGGAACTCATCCAGAAGTTCCTATCTCATTACTCTTATAATATTGAACGCGACATCACCATGGCTGATCTATGCAACACCAAACAAAAACCAGGTGAATTATTCTCAGTATTCCTGCAACGATGGCGCCAAATGTCTAGCAGACGTTCTCTTCAGTTACCTGAACGAGAACTAGTGGAAATTTTCATTTCCAACTTAAATGAAGAAATGGAATTTCACCTGGATGTCAAAGACACCGATTCTTTTAACGATATGATCACCAAGGGTATAAAATGTGAAAGGGCACTCATCAAAAAAGGACTCATCAAGATCTTTAATGAACCCAAAGATGGTCCTCGCCCGCGCTTCAATAGTGATAAACCAAACTTCTGGAACAAGAATAAGAATATCGTCAACGATGGAGTTGTGGATGCTCGGACTGTCCAAAATGCACAACCTGTGGTTCGGTTTGCAGGACAAAATCCTCCACCTCAAAATAACACAAATGTTCTTCCTAATCAAGGTCGCATCACATCTCATGATGAACCAAGACCTCGTCCACAAAAACAAAAACGCACATACACTCCCTTAGGGGAACCCATTGAAACAGTGATGCGAAAACTCATTTCTCAAAATTTGATCACTCTACCTAAGCTATCAAACTATGAGCCTCAGGTCAAACCGGCATGGTGGAGAGATACTGAACATTGTGAGTTCCATCAAGGAAGAGGACACAAGACAAGTAATTGTCACCGATTGAAAGATCTCATTCAAGATCTTATTGATCGAGGAGAAATTGAAATTGAAGGGCATGACCCAAAAACAACCAATAATGATCATCAGATGTTCAAAAATCCACTTCCATCGCAAGATCAAAGGGGTCCCTCCACGTCCAGACGAGGTCCTGATACCACTGATTATACGCAAGCTGCGTATAATTACACTGTCAATCACCTGTATGATGCCAGTGAACAAATTGCAACTATCACCTTCAAAAATCCCACCTCAAATTGCAATGTTGTTACGCGTCGCGGCAAAGTTACCATCAAGGCAGCTCCACAAGGCACCACCTCCGTCCCAAAGCAATATAACCTTGTGGAACAATTAGACAAAACCCCTGCGCTCATATCCATTTTAGAGCTATTACGCCTATCGCCATCTCATAAAACAATCTTGGATCAAGCACTCCAAGAGGCGTCAGTCCCTGCAAACTTGAACACAGACCAATTTCAAGCCATGGTTGGAAATCTCAAGTCATCACCTTGTCTCACTTTTTCTGAAAGTGACAACTCCTCTTTCCAACAACCGCATAACGCCTCACTCCACAGCGAAGGATTTATCAACCAGCATCGGATCAAGCGAGTCTTGATAGATAATGGAGCCGGCCTAAACATTTGTACACTACAGTTGGTCAAAGCACTGGGATATGCAATAGAATCAGTGGATCCTCGCAAGAAGATCACCATCAAGGCCTATGATGATGCAGAGCGCTCATCCAAAGGAGCTGTGGTACTACCAATCCGAGTGGGCCCTGTGGTAAAGCATATCATTTGTCAGGTTTTGGACCTTCCTCTGCCATATAACCTATTATTAGGGAGACCTTGGATACATGCCATGCAAGCCGTTCCATCTACCTACCATCAATGTATCAAGTTCCCACATAATGGTGTAGAGATCACAATCCTGGGTGATGCAAATCCCTTTGCTTTTTGCCATAATATCAACCATCAACCAAAGATTACTGTTCCTAATAATCGGGAAGCCATTTCCTCCACATCATATGTAAATCCCACCTCTCTTGCCAGTTCAAACACTCCTATACCCAAGCAAGAGAAGCTTAAGATGAAAGTCGCAGAGGAAGGTCCTGGGGAATATAACTTGAGTCAGCCCTTTTGTGTAGGACAAATGCCTACTTCTCCTAGAACACATGGTAAACCCCAGCAATTAGTCCAAAAATCCATAGTCACGCCCGCATGTGCTTTAACGCCTTTCATCCTTGGAAAGAGTCAAGAGGAAGAGACACAAGATGAGGACCTAGCGGACTGGATCTATAAAGATCCCATCACCACTGACAAACCACAAGTTACACTTCCTACGGACCAGTATGGTAAAGGCCTCCTCATTATGCAAAGAATGGGGTATGATGGTCAAAGTGCTTTGGGATCCTGCAAACAAGGACGACAAGAACCACTGCTGCCAGAGTTCAAACCCAAAGGTAATACAGGCCTAGGCTTTGAAAAAGAAGTCCTTCCTAAACTCAGATTCAAAGGCAAACCCAAAAAACCATTTTGCCCACCTACTGCAAAGAGGACACCTTATATAATCAAAGCACCATCAAGCACCATCCCCACTGCCCCATCGAGGCTCATGACTCTACCGCAATCATCTACAATACCAATCATCCCACCAAACGAACCAGTAATACCATCAATAACACCAATAGTAGCAGCAACTACATTGGAACCCGCAGTAACATCTATGGCACCAGCCGTTCCAACAGCAGCCACTAAATCAACACTACCAATACTTCCAGTAACAAATCCTTTAAACCCCATCACAGTTCCTACAGCACCGATCACTACAAAGATACATAAACCAATCACACCTGCCGTGTTTAATTCCAAAGACATCCCAGTATGGTATAGCAATCGGATGCTGGAGAGTGATTCAGAGACCGACTCACATGAGTGGGAATTTGATTCTGTACAACTTAACACTTTAGATGAGGAAGACACATCACCACCTCCGCCACGCAAAGACATTCCTGTTTACGGAGAAGCACAGATAAAGACCACTTGGGTACCTGAGCTGGAAACATCTTCCACAGACCCTACGTCTCATCCTACGCCTGATTCTGACAGGGAGAGTACCATCAACGACCTTCACCACACTGTCTTGACCCTCACTGATACCTCTAACGAACTTAATCTAATCGATGAAATAATGCCCATTATCTACCCTGAACTCATCGAATGGAACCAACCAAATTCCCCATGTCTTGACCTCTTCCAAAACGATGAGGCTATCATTGACTTTTTGGAATTACGGGATAATTTACCAAGCGGGGATCACAAAGCTGGATTCGCCATTGAACTTAATAGCGCAACATACTTTGGGGCGGATGCCAAACCCTTTAGCTGCAAAAATATAACATTAAAACATGGATCTTCCAGTGAAAACCACACTGTGGCACTGTTTGATCCAACAAAAGTAAAAAGAAAGAGCGTATCCAATGGTGAAAACCTCTCTGAGGCGCCTGAGGATGAAGGGTTTGACATTCTCCCTGATAGTACACAACAGGAACGATCAATGATTCTTATCGAGGAAACCAAAGAATACAATGTGGGGACTCCTGACAATCCTCATATTATACATCTGGCATCCCTTCTCACTCCAGAGGAACAACCTAAATTTATAGAGTTCTTCCAGAAGCGTCAGATCAACTTTGCATGGTCATATGCGGACATGCCTGGGCTTGATCCTGATTTAGTCATGCATCATCTCACCGTAGCAAAAGGAGCCAAACCTGTCAAGTAGAAGCTTCGTAAAATGCATCCCCAGATTGCAGTGCTAGTCAAAACAGAACTCAAGAAACTCCTGGATGTTGGTTTCATTAGACCAATTGATTATGCAGCATGGATCTCCAATATTGTGCCTGTCGGCAAACCAAAAGGGGGCATCCGCATTTGTACAGACTTCAGAGATCTAAATAAGGCATGTCCTAAGGATGACTTTCCCCTACCAAATATTGACATCATAGTGGATCTAACAGCAGGACATGCCATGCTTTCACTCATGGATGGCTTTTTAGGATACAATCAAATAAAGATCGCACCAGAGGATCAACATAAGACAGCCTTCACATGTCCATGGGGCACATACTGCTGGAATGTAATGCCTTTTGGTCTAAAGAATGCAGGAGCGACCTATCAAAGAGCAATGACCACCATCTTCCATGACATGATGCATACTTTGATGGAAGATTATGTGGATGACTTACTAGCAAAATCACTTACTAGAGAAGGACATCTCCACATCTTAGATCAAATCTTTGATAGACTGGAACAATATCATGTTCGACTCAACCCAAAGAAATGTGTCTTCGTAGTGACCTCCGGGAAGCTTCTAGGATACATTGTCTCAAGCAAAGGCATTGAGGTAGATCCAGCAAAGGTTAAGGCAATCATGGACATGCCACCTCCAAGGAATATCAGTCAGCTAAGGACACTACAAGGACGACTTCAATCCATCCGCAGATTCATTGCACAATTGGCTGATAAGTGTCACCCATTCACACACCTGCTACATAAGAACATCCGCTTTCAGTGGGATGACAAATGCCAGCAAGCATTTCAGGCACTCAAAAACTATCTCATGAATCCACCATTGTTGATGCCACCAGATCCAAGTAGACCATTGTTACTTTATATCTCAGCAACAAGTATAGCACTGGGGGTACTACTGGCACAACATAATGCAGAAGGAAAAGAGTGTGCTGTATACTACATCTCTCGCACATTGGTTGGCTATGAACTCAATTACACACCTATTGAGCGAGCTTGCCTAGCAGTAATCCTAGCAGCCACTAAATTGCGGCACTATCTATTAACACACAAGGTACAACTCATCGCAAAGATTGATCCACTCAAGTATTTACTTAGTAAAGCAGCATTGACAGGCCGCTTGGCCAAATGGGTGATGATTCTAAGTGAATTTGACATTGAGTATGTAGACCGTAAAGCTATCAAAGGTCAAGTTATTGCAGATCAGTTGGCTGATGCACCACTCACAGGCGATCATCCTCTCATTTCCAATTTTCCAAATGAAGAGATATTCATGCTCACAGAAGCACAGCCATGGAAACTATATTTTGATGGTTCATACACTAGGCATGGCTCGGGGGCAGGCATTCTGTTTATCACACCTCAAGGTGATAGCATCCCGAAGTCTTACAGGCTCACATTTCCATGCACCAACAATATAGCAGAGTATGAGGCTTTGATCACAGGACTCAGATTAGCCATACAATGGAAATTACAAGAACTACAAGTATATGGCGACTCCCAACTAGTCATTCGCCAAGCAACAGATGAATATCAAACCAAAGATGATAAACTCATGCCATACAAGCAAATGGTGGACACTCTAAAGACATCATTTACTACTATCACCTTTGAGCAGATACCAAGAGATCAGAATCGAGCTGCTGACGCTATGGCTACTATCGCATCTCTCCTAGATCTTCCACAGAATTCAACACGCTATGAGTTCTTGGTCGAACAGCTTTGGATCCCCGCTTATAATATCCCTGAATCCGAGATGATATGTCGCCTGGTCAGTTCCGAATCCCCATGGTACGGTGAGTTCTACACCTATCTTCGTGATCATACCCTTCCTCCCAACCAATCAAATAACCAATGTAAAACCTTCATTCGCCAAACTGCTCGATATACCATTATTGCCGAAACCCTATACCGACGCGGTCTTGATGGTACTCTCCTTCGATGTCTGGAACAAGATGAGATAACAAAGGCCTTAGAAGAGGTACATGAAGGAATTTGCGGGACTCACTCAAGTGGTCCATCACTAGCCAAGAAGATCATGCGAGCTGGATACTATTGGCCATCTATGGAAAAGGATTCCTACTACTTTGTCAGGAAATGCAAGAAATGTCAAGTTCACGGTGACCTGATACATGCACCAGCCCAGGAACTACAACCAATCACAACACCATGGCCTTTTTGTCAATGGGGCCTTGACCTTGTGGGTAAGATTCATCCATCTTCATCCAATGGCCATAAGTTCATTATTACCGCCACCGAATATTTCACCAAGTGGATCGAAGCTGTTCCACTTACCCAAGTCACCGGCAAGCAGATCGCCTCATTCATCCTCAACTACATCATCTGCCGGTATGGTGTGCCCATGTCCATCATCACAGATAATGGTCTTCCTTTCAAAAATCAGGATGTCCGTGAACTATGTGAGAAATTTCATATCCAACACCGCTTTTCCACTCCCTATTACCCACAAGGCAATGGTCAGGCTGAAGCATCCAATAAAAACATATTGAGGATCCTAAAGAAGACAGTCAATGATGTCGGCCGTGATTGGCATGTTCAACTAAATCCAGCGCTATGGGCATATCGAACTAGCATTCGGACCCCTACAGGTGCAACTCCTTATTCATTGGTCTATGGTGCAAAAGCTATCTTACCTATTGAGGTCGAGATACCATCACTATGGGTTTCCTTGCACAATCTCATTGATGATGAAGCATACAGAGTCTCATGCCTTCAGGACTTAGAGTTACTTGATGAGAAACGACAAGCTACATACAATCACCTCAAAGCCTATCAGCAGCGCATGAGCAGAAGCTAGAATCACCGAGTTAGACCTCGTACATTTGAGGTAGGTGATCTTGTTCTACGAGAGAATCCTCGCAACCAACCAAATAGAGAACATCAAGGCAAGTTTGAATCAAACTGGCTGGGCCCATATGTTGTCACTGCTATGTTCAGGTCCGGGGCATATCAGCTGGCTACATCAGAAGGAGAACCACTTGCAGAGCCAATCAATAGCATGCACCTCAAAAGGTTTTATACCTAAGGTGTACAGAGCATCAGGCTCCCCTACATACTAGAAAATACCAAAAACATTCAGAAAAATGTCCTGAAGAAAATACAAAAACATTCACAAAAGTAAAGAAAAAAAATCATGCATCCAAACGGTGAACAACCACTCCGGTGGCACCTTGGGTAAGTACGATGGTGAAAACCTGGCAAACAGGCACCACTCGTAAAGGCACTGGCTCCAGTATTTTTCAGGCTCGTTGCTATCACATTCATGCATACATACATCCATCCATCCAAACCATGGCTTGTTATTTGATCTGCAATTAAGAAAATACTCCATGCGTCTAGCATCCCACCTTTTCATAGTCAGGTCTACAAACTAGGGGCAATACCCTTACCCTCGTGATGGACGTGGATTCTACATTGTCTTATGTGTAATTACGCTCTTCATTTATGCAATCATCAGAAAAAATCAAAAACATTCAAAAATGACTCTCGAAAATATCAAAATCATTCAAAAATGACTCACAAAATCCAAAAAACATCGGAAAACCCATCAAAAATCACACAAAAACATGGCAACACCTTGTACATATTTATCCATGCAGATACCAAAATAAACATTGACACAATACTCACAAAATGACCACTTATCAATCAACCAACACAATCGACTTCAACAAATCCAAACTGTCTTTAAAACAAGGATGCATCCTTCCTTCTCAAAAACAAAGACAAGATGACATTTTCTTTGACAAGAAAATTCTGTTAGGCTATCAAATACTTGGTTGATTTGTGAGTACAATCGTTTGTTTATCTGTATCGAAATCTTTTAGCATTGTTTTGTATCGTTTGCACATTATTCCGATGAAGTTCTGAGGCATGTACTAATGGTGTCTACGTGGGAAGTTCACCAAGCTACGTGATCTTATGCAAAATGCAGTCATAGATCACTACGGCTTGCTGACTACAGCGTATACCTCGACCATATGGGCATGAACCATTACCAAGGATCCATATTCTTTATTCTTTATGCATATATACTGTTTGTTTACAGGTACAATGCTCATTCTTTGGTTCCTCTTCCTCCAAATTGGATAAAGGTTTTATTTCTTAGTACGGTATGCACTTGTCTCAGGATATGATCAGCCTAAGATCAAGGAGGACGATCCAAGTCATGCACGAAAGAAGATAATCCTTGTCTGTTCCGCAAGCAATACTCTGGTCGACTTGACCCTTATATCAAGTCGTTTGTATTAACTTGCTATATTAAAATCCATGAAAGAAATACTCAGGTCATCTTGAATTATTGTGTCAAGTTGCTTGTATTCTCTTCCAACATTTTAAAGCTCAATGATGAAAATAGAGCACTATGGATCGTCATTTCACCTCATCTGTTTATATCTTGCATTCCGTTGCATATCACCCATCCACTCATTCATTCATATATAGGCTTTTACATGCAAAAATGACTAATAAAAACTGGTCTTGGATACAATCACGACCGAGTACTCTAATACATCATCAATGCATCATGCAAAGTCTTAAAAACCTTGCATTCCTCATGGACATATCATCATTACATTTAGGTGCATCTTGCATTGCGACCATTCATGTCATTTTTAAACTTAAACAATGCATCTAGTTCATTATTGACATTAGTTTTCATTAAAAATCATTTTCATCATTGCATCAATCATAAATAATTAGATTCATTCATGGGATCAAATTGTCTTTGGTTGTTTTAAATCATTTACTCAACATTTCATCCAGTGTAAATTATCCATTATCATCTTATCAACTTATTATTACACACATCCATTTATCCATTTAGTTACAAAGTGCATTCATTCATTCATTAATAAACATCTTATTATGTTCATTTTAGGATTCATTTCACATCGCATTCATTATCCTCTTTTTAATTGTATTAAGGTACAATTATTACAAATATTAGTTATAGTATCATCCCACTTTCATATTTAATGCATTTTAGATTCATAAGACCATTTGTTTACAAAACATTGGTTCATACCATTTCATATATCCATTTTACGTATGCATTTAAAACACATTATCATATAAACATTTGTACTTTACATTTGTTTATCCATCTGCGTTCATTTACCACATTATCATATAAACATTTGCACTTAAACATTTTGTTTATCCATATTACATTCATCTAAACACATCTCGATGCATATCCATACATAAAATCATTCATCTAACCATTACATTAACATCGTCACATAAATCATCTTATCAATGCATCGCAATAGGAAACACCATAAATCCTGTTCATACATCAAAACATAAGCATATATCATCCTGGCATTCCATACATAAAGCATTACATCACAAATCGAATACATCATATATATGTAAACCTGCATTCATATGTCAGTATCTCACATCATAAATCATCATAAAAACATGCATAAAAGAAACATCTCATCAAATGCATACATGTACACATATACATCTAAGCAATAAATCATCATCATGCATCAACATCCATACATCATCACATGCATAATCATCACAAATATGGGATCCCCTCATATATATCATCTCATATATCAGAGTACAATGAAGTCTACAAAAATCGGCTACCAAGAGCCATCCAAGATACAGTTCAAAAATAGACAAATGATACAAAACATGTATGCAAAAATGCTCTCTCAAATGCCACTCTGGCCAGATGCTGTACCACCACCACCCCTACCTACTCCCCCACTGGTACCTGCACCACCTAATCCATCTCTCCGTGGAGGCCTCATCGAACCCCCACTCCCTCCTGCATCCCCTGATCTCTCCTGACGTAGAGGACCCATCACACCCCCACTGCTCTGCATCCTCTGCGATCGCTCGGATCTGGCCTGCCGCATCTGTGAGTAACTGAGTGCTTGCTGGCTGATCGGTACCACTTGCTCATATAACCCCCGCCAGTACTCTATCTCCGCCTGAGCTCGCCGCATCTCCCTCATAACCTCCCCTGAAGGCCCCTGTGCACCAGTCCGCACTCTCTCCTGCAACTCCGCCAATCTCTCCACCACAATATCTCTCTCCCGCAGCACCACTGTCAGCTCTGACTCACGTGCAAATAGCTGCACATCTCTAGCTGCTACCTCCGCCTCCAATCTCTCTACCTGGGTCTGCAAATAACCTATCATGTGCTCCCGCAGATCCCCAGTAGCTCCCTCCCCCATGGCCATGGCTGCCGCACCTGTATCATCCCCTCCACTAGGTCCCTCCCCTGCACTACCCTCCCCTACACCTGTAGCCATCGGGATCTCTCTCTCCATCCCCCTCCCACTCAGCTGCACTCCTCCCTGCATCAAAGGTCCCTGTGATATCTGCAGTGGTAACCCCCCTCTCCCTCTCCGCTGTCTCGGCATCCCCATCCCTCCACCACCTCCTCCACCTCCTCCACCACCACCACCTCCTCCTCCTCCTCCTCCTCCTCCTTGGCCTCCTCCTCTCCGTCCTCATCCCCTCTCATCCTCAAACGATGGGATCGGCTCCGCTGGATCTGATATCCGTCGAATCGGGTGCACCGCCCGATACTGGGTATACTCTGCTGTAACCCCTGCATCAACGACCCTCGATCGTAGATCCCATGGCCTCGCCTGCAGTGTTCGGAACTCTGCCAGTGCCTGATCATACGGTAGCACTGGACCCCATGCATACCGCTCTCGAATAACTCGAGCATACTCTCCCGATCCGCTCGGCAGTCCCTGCTGCCGTCCAAACTGCCTCATCACCCATCCCGGCACCTGTCTCTCTACATGATAAGAGGTCCTCCCAATGAGGAATCGGGTCATGAAGCAATACGGTAGTGCCTCTGCATCATCCTCCCATGGCTCACACTCCAAGTATGGCCGCCAGATCACTGCATCCAAATCATCTAATGCCCGCCGCCACCACTCTATCTTCCCCAAGTGGGGCTGGCTCATCATACCACTATACATAAACATATAGGGCTGGTCCACGGCTCGGAATCTCAGACTCACTGGTCGAGTCACTGGTAAGTGCTCCCATGCCCACACATGCAGCAGCGTCATGCCCACTGCTAGAGACCCCCGCCCTCTGTACACTACCTCATGTAACTCCTGATACATGTGCGCTAGCACGCACGGCCCCCAGGCATATCGGGTCCCCTCTGTCACCATCATCTCTATCACCTATCCCCATCCGATCGCCAATCCATGTGACCGCCTGTCTGGACACAGAAGTCCTCCCATGATCCCTGACAAAACTACTGGAAGGGGCTCATATAGTGCCGCTATATCCTCCCAGGCAATCGACCCATCATCAATGAATACGTCCTCATCAAAAATCCTCTAGCAAGACACTGTCCCCCAGGATTGATCATATGTGACCAGCTCTCCCCGAATCGGAATCCGGAGGATACGCCACACGTCCTCCAATGTCACCGTCATCTCTCCCTGAGCCAGATGGAACGTGCAAGTCTCACTATGCCATCGCTCTGCTAATGCTGTAATCAGGCCGTGATTCATCCGAATCATGGGCATATGCATCACCTCATAGAGCCCAGTAGCCGCAATACAATCTATATCTAGCTGTGTCAAACGATCTCGCAACCCCTATGTCGCGGGGTGGCGCTCGCGTAACTGCAACACACGTAGATCCTCCTGCACATAGACGTTCATCCAAACACCATCAGTTGTTTTGTTATCAAACTTTCTTAAGTTTAAACCTAGACTATCATCAGATACTTTGATCAAGTATCTTCGGGTCTCAACAGGTAAGCAATCATGGCCGCCTAGACTTCAACAGACATTTATCCTAACAAATGACCTAAGTCTCATCGGGCTGCTATGGTTCAAAACAACTCCCACTTCACCTCGTCATCCATCAATCGCTAGGCATCAGGAGATTTGTTTTGTCCGAAACTGGGGCATCTTGTTATCCTAAAGCAAAAGCGCTATTTAATCTACAATAGCGCTCATTCTGAACAATAGCGCTACAACAACATCAATAGCGCTCAAACAGCCCTACAATAGCGCTACAAAAACAAACGCGCTACAACCACTCTACAATAGCGCTATTACAAGTCAATAGTGCTCAATTAACTATACCGTAGCGCTAATTTATCAAAAGCGCTCAAACTTGCCTACAAAAGCGCTAAATACATGCAAAAGCGCTAAAACTAGCCTACAAAAGCGCTATTGCGGCACAATAGCGCTAATTCATGGAGCAAAAGCGCTAAAAACCTAGTTCCAGCGCTCTTGCTCCGACTTGACTTGGACTCAGCTAAAAACATATCAAAAATGCATGAAAGACAAGTTTTCGAATTTGCGTACCAATGGTCCATAGTCGGCTGGGCACTGGAATCGTCGCACTCGCTCAAATCGATGTTCGGTGATCGGAAACGGCATCGTAGCTCCTCCTTGCTCCTCCAAATGTCACTGTCAGAGCTATAGTTTTCAACTAGTCGCGGTCACAAATGATCCTATTTTCACCCCTTTCACCCCATTTATACCCCCCGCCGTCACTGTAACTTCGCCCTGCTCATCGCCGTGGTCCCCGTGAACTTCCCGAGCCTCCCATTTCTCCCTGTTTCCCCTGATTTCTTCTATTTTTCACCAGTATACCTAACTTCTTCTTTTCTATCCCCCTGCCACTTTTCATTCTTTTTCGAGAGATCGCCCGATTTTTCAAAACAATTCGGCCCATCTCTCGAGGGGGCATACCACCCATTAAATTAACATTTTATGGGGCATTTCTTCACACTAGTTTTTCTTTCTTTGAAACGATGCGATAAACTGCATCGTCTCAAAGAGGGGCAAATGTAGTCACATAAATCTGTCCATTTTAATTAAATGAATATTTCGTATTTATTTGATTAAAAATCCACTAGCCATCAGTTAATTAAATTAATATTTAATTAATTCATCCCCAAACATTCTTTTATTAATTAAATAAATTACTCAATTTATTTTAATTAATTCATTAAAATCCAATTCCAATCAATTAAATAAATAAATCAATTTATTTAATTAAATCCCCTTTTCCTCTTTTAAATAAATTAAATAAAACATTTATTTAAATCATTATCCCCACCCCACTTGCATTTTCCTACAAATGCAACTTGCACACATTTATTGAAATAAATGAATTTTTATTTTAATAAAATCCTATTTTCCTCACCCACCAAATCCACTTGCAAAATCTAATCACCTTCTAGATTCTTCTAACCCCTTCCTAATTAGCCTAATCCATCTCCTAAATATTGTCACATTCCTAAGCAAAATGGAGTCACTTCTCAAAGACCCCAAAGTCTTTGATAACCATTAAAGGCTTCCAACCTTCAACCACCAAAATCCTCAAAGTCTTTGAAAACCATTAAAGGCTTCCAACTTTCAACCACTTAATTCCCCAAAGTCTCCAATAACCATTAATGGTTAATTCAACCCTCCCACATGGTTAAAACATTTGTTTTGACTCAACCTCTACCCAACCCAAGGGTCTCATCAAGCATTTAATGCTTTGACCATAATTATCTCTTAATCATTTGCACAAAGGTTTATCCTTGGATTAATTCCTAATTCAGTGGGTAATCCTAATTTGGGCTTGACTCTTAGCCTTTAGATAACCATGAGGTCTTCTCAGGCCTTTAATGCCTCCAACCTCTTCTTTCAACCCAACCCTATGTTGACACTTGTCACCATTTCATTGGTGCCAATTGTGCACATGGATTTGAAATCATTCAATCCTGACCCTTGTTGAGATTACTCAATCTCAACCATCCATTGCTCCATTTTTCCTATAAATAGAGCCCATTCCTTCATAATCCAGATCCTGAAAACTTGTATGCATTTAGACTATAGCCATTTTAGAGAGCATTTAGCATAGCATAACTAAATCTTGTCTTTTTGGTAAAATCAATCATTTTAGCAATAAAAATAGCTTTTTATTTCATGTTTGGAGCTATTCTACAATCTCAATCCTCCATAAGCATCCATAGTGCAAAAAGCTGCTGAGAGCTACACTATTTTGGAACTTGGAGAGGAGAGGAACAAGGGAGAAGGAACTAATATCATGCTGAGAGATAGTTGGAGATATCTCATTGTCTTACTTCTTTAGTTAGATTCATTAGCATGTGTTTTTAGTATCTCTCTTGGAATGCCTTCATGTTTTAGTTTTTGATTGACTAACTCCAACATCTTGTTTGTTTTGTGTTCTTTGATCTTAAACTAACAATTTTGTGCCATTTAGGAGGGCATCATTTGGTGAACCCGACGTGAATCGAACACGCAACCTTCTGATTTCATTTTTTTTGAAAAATTAACATTTTGCTTGTTGAAATTGTCACACAGGTCGCACTTCGGCGCTATTGAACTCGTTTTAGCGCTATTGAAAACTTTCTTTTAGCGCTATTGACCCTAGGATAGCGCTATTGAAAATGTTTCAGCGCTATTGATAACATTCCAGCGCTATTGTCACCGTTTCAGCGCTATTGACATAATTCTAGCGCTTTTGTCTTCTCGGGATTTTCTTTTCTTTCAGTGCTACTGTTTAAATTAGCGCTTCTGCTCACGCAGACTAGCGCTGTTGTATTAATCAGCGCTTCTGCAAAAACACAGAATAGCGCTATTGCGACAGAGTGTCGCCCAAATAGACTTGTAACCGAAAAATCAAAAAAATTAGGCTTGTGGAAGCCCCCCTTTGAGCACTAATTTTACTAACTTATTTCTTTTCTTTGTGCAGGTTAAACAACACAACAAAAATCACAAAAATTCTTTTTTTTTTAGTGCTTAAAAAGAACTTAAAAACACAAAAAAAAAAAAAATAGTTTCATTGTTTTCTAGGTAGGGATACATTGTGTTTTTGGTGCTTAAAATCAACAAAAACAAACTTTCTTTCTTGCATCAATTGGGACTTAAAAATCACAATTCACACTTCAAATTTTTGGTGCAGTAAAAAGAACAATCCACTAGTCTTTATTTTTGGCAAAAACGAATTTTTCTTCATGCAATCGTGTTTTTCATTAAGTTGACCAGGACTTTCAAACTTCTAGATTACAAAACATATTGCTTTGGAGGTAAAATGAACACCATGACTGTTGGAGCAATATCTCCAAATAGTTAAATCACATTGCAAATGCTGGACTAAAAAGAACAAGTGTTTTTTGTGTTTGGCACGCTTGTGTACAAAAGTCAGTCGAGTGGACCTACTTCTAACACACACTATCCTCTCCCTTGGCTCTCGTGGTCCTAGGTGCAAGAGAAAAGTGTTAGTAACACTCAAAATTTTATTTTTTTTAAGAGAGGCCTGCCAAGGGATCGATACTCTTGGGAACGACCTCGAGCGGTAAATCCTTCGAGCCGCTATAGAAATCAGGTGAGAGCGAAAGTTGTAGCCTTGGGTATAGCTGTTCCTACAGTGTAACTGGCCGAAAGGACAAATGGGCCCCACCACCAGTTACAAGGCTCTTAAGTGAGTCACTGCAGAATGAACTTATGTCCAAAGCCATCGAACATGACTAAACACCTTTAAGTAGTAGCCCACCTGTTCTATTGATTGAGGATATTTGAGGTATAATTTAGTGCAAGAGCATAGAAGGTTTTGCTCCCAAGATACTCACCATACATATTTCCTTGAGTAGAAACATAGCTTTAATGCCTTCTCAGGCCTTTAATGCCTCCAACCTCTTCTTTCAACCCAACCCTATGTTGACACTTGTCACCATTTCATTGGTGCCAATTGTGCACATGGATTTGAAATCATTCAATCCTGACCCTTGTTGAGATTACTCAATCTCAACCATCCATTGCTCCATTTTTCCTATAAATAGAGCCCATTCCTTCATAATCCAGATCCTGAAAACTTGTATGCATTTAGACTATAGCCATTTTAGAGAGCATTTAGCATAGCATAACTAAATCTTGTCTTTTTGGTAAAATCAATCATTTTAGCAATAAAAATAGCTTTTTATTTCATGTTTGGAGCTATTCTACAATCTCAATCCTCCATAAGCATCCATAGTGCAAAAAGCTGCTGAGAGCTACACTATTTTGGAACTTGGAGAGGAGAGGAACAAGGGAGAAGGAACTAATATCATGCTGAGAGATAGTTGGAGATATCTCATTGTCTTACTTCTTTAGTTAGATTCATTAGCATGTGTTTTTAGTATCTCTCTTGGAATGCCTTCATGTTTTAGTTTTTGATTGACTAACTCTAACATCTTGTTTGTTTTGTGTTCTTTGATCTTAAACTAACAATTTTGTGCCATTTAGGAGGGCATCACATCTAACATTCATTCATTCTTTCATCCATTATGAAAATATAACATTCATTCATTATCACATAACGTTCATTAACACATAAAATTCATTAACTTTCATTAACACGCAACATTCATCAATAATCATCAACAAATATCATTCATGAACATTCATTAGCACATAATTACATTCATTAACACATAAAAATCAATCATTATCAAATAAGGTAGATTACAATCATTTCTTTCTTTCTTTTTTTTTTGAAGCTATGTAAAGTCTAAGTGGAGCATCATCTTCTTCATCATTTCCCCCATCTTCGGATGTTCTGACCTCTTCTTGTGCCCGTTATGTATGCCTAGTCCTATACAAAGGATGAGGATGCTGAACCAAAGGGGGGTCCTCTGCAATAACAAAGAATTGGGTTAAATTCAAAACATTTTTTTATTATTGTTACAAGTATTTCATTAATTTAAAGAACACAACCATTAGACTCTTTACTTGATGGGGCCACATCATCTTCCACATCATTTTGTCTAGCCTCAACCTCGACATGTTGAACACCCTCTAGATCCTTTGGAGTTGAAATACGAAACATTACATTAATCAATACACCAATTGCAATTAAATTTGTTTAAAGGAATAATAGTGGTCCTCTTTACCTGATTGGGGAACATCACGTTCCTGATGTTGTGTACCTAGATCATGCTCCACTTGGTCACCACCGACTACATGCTCTAAAATATTAACAATAAAGGTTACATTAATTACTACAATAATTTTCAATTTAAGATGTTTAATTGTATTAATAATTACATAAAAAATTTGAATAGCAAATGAATACCTCCACTACTAGGATGCACATCCAGACCTTCATGTACAGGTTCCGTTTCATGATTATCATGCTGCATTCCAGTGTCATGCACAGTGTTATCATTGCTTGCTTATTTAAAAAAAATATAGTCACTTTATTTTGAAACTTAACATCAAATAGATTATTGGTTAAGTATTTAATTTGAAATAATTTTCATTTAGCTTATTTACCATTGTGACAGATGCATCAGAATCTCATGTTTGCCCACTCAATTCTCGTAGCCATTCAGCCACGACTATATAGCCTTGCTAGTAGCGAATTCTCTTGTCATCTTATGTGGGCACTCTATTGAATTCAGAGCCCTGCATTTTTGCTTAGTATTGTGAATTTTGCTTGTATTGTTTGATAAAAAAAAAATGGTTTACAACTTACAAATATTTTGATGTGATACTTAATTTACTGATTCTTACAATTTGTGCGACAAGTTTCATATAACCACCAGAGCCGAGTTTGTGTTGCCCATGCTTTTCTTGTCTTGCCTTGGTTGCCTTTGATGTGTCAATCAATCTATGAAAAGTTTGAAATATGTTAGATTATATAAATATAATGAATAATTAGTATATATTCACATTCTTAATAGTATCACATACCTTCTTCTGGCATTTGGTGGTGTATTTCCTTTTTTCCTTTCAATTCTCTCCTTTGCATCCAAAATCAGGTCCTTCCACTCCCTCTCTGGAATCATGGGTGGACACTCATACTTTATGTTCTTCTCTAAATGTGGCCTGTATTGGTCCCTCACATACTTTGGATATGTGCCAGCTTTTTCCAGGAGCTTAGTCTTGTCGAATGTGTCATTTCCAAACAACCATACCATACGGTTTGTGAGTTCATCTTTTAACTTTTTTTCTTGGTCATTCCACCTTTAAAGCAAAAACAAACCTGTTAGATTTAGAAAGAAACTGAAGCTACCTTTGATATAGTTCAAGAAATGGATAAAAGGAAAACTATTCTAGCAATGATATGAAATCAAAATAGTGGATAAGGGTTAGTTCATGTATGATGTTCCACCTTTTACGTATGGTGGGCCCAAATATCTACAATGTAATGTCATTAAGATTTTTATAAAAAATATCATTTCCTGCAAAAAAACATGGGATCATTAGTCCAAAATGAGTGATCAGTAAGTAAATTACAATTAAACTATATATAATAATAATTTTAAAGTACCTGGAACCTTCAGTATCTTCAAGGGAATCAATTCTTCATCACTCACTACCAATGTGGCCTGCAATGTTCCCGTACTAGCAATACGGGAAGTTCTAGGAAATGATGGTATGTTATCACCAGTAGTCGCCTCTGGCGCATCCTCATGTGCATCTCCTGCCATAGTAAATGAATCCACTATGAAATGCCTCCAAGAAAGAACACTTCAAGGGTAATAAACACATAACGAAAGAGAGAGAAAAAGAGGGATCTACCACCAGTGGGCGGGTCAACACTAGCTGATGCAACAGACAATGTATGCATGCTACGTGTTGTCGACATTGCAGTCGGTAATACAGTTGGGGTCGACCTCGGATCCATGTCAACACCTGAAGAGTAATACATTAAATATATAAAACATTAAAAAAGAAAGTTCACAAGTCCAAAGGAGTGGTTTTAATATATAGAACATGGTCATCACCTGAACTACCCACAATACCCTGATCATCGCCACCAGGATGATGAGCCCTTATAAATTTTTGTAAAAACAACACATACATATTTTAGTTAATGACATAAAACAGAAAAAATATAAACCATTATTGAACTTTTGTTATGATTAAAGCTTTCATTACTGCTTACTTGTAAGTTTTCCACTGTCTGCAACAATAGTTGCACCCTCTCTGTTATCTCATTAGTCTGAGGGCTTATGGTTGCCAAATCAACAATCTCTTGGCTAATTTTTATAATATTCATTTGTACCAATTGTATAGGGTTTGCGCTAAGTGCAATGTCATCAACGCATAACACTGTCGAGCGCCCCACATCCCTATGGAGGTACTGAGGTACTACAGGTTCCTTTCCCTTATCCTGAACATCTGTCTGTGACAAGAATATAATTAACACTATCAAAATTACTTCAAAACACTCAAGAAAAGATCATAATGTAACAGTTTTCTTCTATCTAATTTGTACAATTACAATGAGGTTTACCTGCTCCGTAGAAGTGTCGGGACCTACACCCCTATTTGTGCTATGTGGTGGATCCATGTGGCCCTGTGACAAAGAAAAAATATAAAAATGTTAGCGAAATGAAACCAATAGACTTAGAAAAAAAACTTAATAATACAATGGTTTATTGGATTCATTAATTGGAAGTTGGCTTAAATGGTATATATATAGTATGTACCACCCCCATGATAGTAACTTTGTTTGTATCTATACAATTCAAATTGTAATCGATTAGCAGCTCTTCCCCTGCACTTATTGATTTTATCACACATACAAACACACAATTTCCCTCACGTGCCTCAAATATGCAATTGGTTGCTTATTAGTTGACCTAGGTCGTGTACTATTTATAAAAGCTGCAATATTCCCTGTTGCTTTTGGCCTTCCATCATGTATATAGCCACTTGTTTACTTTGATCATTATCTTTTTGTTGTATATAATTGGCTGACAATGCATACCTATGCATACTTTTTTTATATCGAACAATCTACATCCAATCATTATAATTGTAACAAGGTCCAACAAACTCCATCAATTCAACAACTTTGTTGTAACAGAACTTTATGTTGTCCATGGAAAATAGGCCCAAACCATGTAACGACGAAGGTGCTATGTGATATATCCTCTCATTAACACAAAAATCAATGTTTATTGGAGGAAGTTCCTTGGGTACACATTGTTTCAGTAGATGTTTGTACCTCAAGGGCACCTCAATGTCACCTTTGGTCTCATCATCATAAGAACATGACCCCCCTTCAGCAAGAAAAAATTCCATGCGTTTATTGAATTTTCTTCTAATCTTTTGACCTCTAGTTGATCTCCCTATTTGTGATCTACTACATGTCTCACTTTCTTCTTCTATTCCTGCATTTCCCTCACTCAAGGAAGACACATCTGACAAATACCTTTTTGGTGATACCTGTGCACCATCAAATGAGAGAGTTAGTTGGTAATGAGAGAGATATTTTGCAAATGAGGGTAATATTGATGAAGAAGTCAACCATAAAGTTGATGTTGAGATTAAAATTTGAGTAAGTCCAATTGGGGCCTCAAGTGTTGATAACTGTATTAGATTTGCTGCTAATGTTGAGGTTTGAAAAACTGAGGAAGTTTGTTTTTCTTGTAATTTTTAAAAAATATATTATTTCTATAAGGTGTATTGACTTATACCTGTCGATCCATGAGACTGTGCAAGATCCTCGTCAAAGGGGTTCAGGTTCCTGCACCAACAATTGAGCATCATAAGCATTACATTTGTAATTTGATAAATAATAAATACTACAGTATCATAAGCATCATAAGCATCACATATGTATCATCATATATGTAATTGAGCATCATAAGAATCACATATGTATCATCATAAACATGTAATCCATCACATACGTATCATAAATCACCATCCATCACATAGCTAATAAGTAGTCCACATTCAATAAATAAACACAAAGTTCAAAAAATGTCACATGTATCATCATAAGCATGTAATCCATCACATATGTATTTTAAATCACCATCTATCACATAGCTAGAGGTGCATCATGAATTAATTAAGTAATGGCATTAGAATTCAAAACATATGAATTATTTATGTAACCATATAAGTCAAATCAATTTCTATCAAGATATCAATATTAAATAGGTAACATAATAATTGCACCTCATACATTTCATTCATGTCATTGATCTTCTTCTTCATCCAACTCATCATCATGACCATCATCATCGTCATCATCATCATCAGCAGCAGCAGTAGCAGCAGCATCATCATCATCGTCATCGTCCTCATCGTTGTCATCATCGTTGTCATCATCGTCATTGTGTTCGTCATTGTCATTGTCATCACCATCACTGTCACCATCACCATCACCATTACCATCATCATCAGTAGCAATAGCATCATCATCATCAGCTTCTTCTTCGTGTACATTTCTGTTAGGAACATCATTGACTAACTGTAGATCATGATCATCATCTATATCATCTTCTACTTCTTTGATATCTTCTTCTTCCATCACATTATACATTATCGGCCTTCCTCTTGGATCATGTCTAACAACAAATGACCAACCCAGTTTATGTGGAACCTCCGAGTAAAATACCTACTCACATTGACTTGGAAGAACATAGGGCTCATCCCCAACTTGTTCAAGTGACCTTGTATTAACCATTGTAAATCCATTATCATGTTTGATAAGAGTTATATCAGGATCATTTTTATTCAGTCGTAGCCTATACCATTTGACGACGAATAGAATTAATTTGAAGGAATTAAAGTCACACTCAAGTATATCATCCAAAATGCCATACTATCTATTTTGAGACTCTTGAGGATGTATCTCATTTCTAGATGAAATATTGGTCACCTCAAAGACTGCAGTTATCCCAAAATCCCAAGTTTTCTTCGTGTCATCCAATTGTTTGATGCGAAATTTATGACCATTGCAGCACATAACCTTGTGGTGTTTGACCTGCAATATGTCTAACATATTAAAATTATTGCATCATGAGTTGATAAACATACAGGTGATTAATAAAATTATACATACCTGTTGATCTCTTAAACCATATGCTAAATCAATTTCCCTTTGTGTAACATTGGAATCTCCATTACGATGAGCTTCTTTAACAAATGAAGTGACACCATCTCATGTTAATGTGCGACCAGAATGTTGACATCGTTCAATCCACACCGTCATCCAATCAAGATTGTTTGCAATATACAAATGTAGCGCATCCCACTCCAGACCAACTGTACAAATAATTAATAGACCATTTACAACTGATTTATTTAGAAGATGAAGAATTAATTTACTACAATAACATCTTATAATTACCTCTCACTTTCTTCAATCTACCTTTCCCCATCAAGTGCTCCCCTTTGAATTTATTAATGGGGTTGGGATCCCAAATGCGATCTTAATGGATTTTTGCTACAAACTTAGGAAGATATTCAGTAATGTACACCATAGTTTGGTATACCATATATCCCTCCACCATAGAACCCTCAGGATGTGCTCTTTGTCAAACCAAAGCCTTCAAAAATTTCAAGTGCCTCTCAACCATCCACATTGACCTAGTGTGTACAGGTCCACACAATTCGATCTCCTCAACTTGGTGTATGAGGTAGTGTTCTTGTGCATTGAAAAAAGTTGAAGGTAGACACTTTTGCATTTCACACATTAGATGAGGGATTTTTCTCTTCCAATATTTTATCTTCCTTATGGATTTCTTTACATGACAACCACCTAAAAGAGATTGAAGACGCAAAAATATATAAACGAGACTTTACAAAATAATATACAATATATTGCATAACAAGTAAAACAAATGGCAAATATAATATCTATACAACAAATTGAACAAACATCACTACTTACCTCATGTATTTTCCAAGATCATATATGACCTACTTGATATTATTGTCGAAGTGGTCTGGGAGAGATAGAGGTAGAATGTACTGCAACAATTATAAAATGATCTTTTCATTATTTTCTAACATAATACAATGAAAAGTACATGCGCAATATACAAATATATAGTAAATACACAAGAACATGAACTACCTTAATGAAGGTATGCCAATCATGCATTTTCATCCTTGGCCCAAATTCACTCTTCTTTGATATGAGATTGTTTATGTTCGCAGCAAATCCTGTGGGAAATTGATTTTTTCGTATGACTTCTTTTATAGAATTGCTTTGCTGCTTCGTTAATAACCAAGGGCACTTATATTAATCTGATATCCATTGCTATTTGATTGAATGACATTTTTCATTGCATGATTGGATTCCACAATGTCACTACAAATTTTGACAATTTTTTCTTTGTCACACCTTCCATCCAATATTTTCCATAATGTCTCTATTATATTCTTTCCAATATGCATTGTATCAAACAAATGCACAATTTGTAGCTGCTCATAGTAAGGCAACCTACTGAATTGTCTGGGATAACTTTTTAGTCCCTTTCGAAGGTGGCCATCCATGCCTTGACGACCTTCAGTATCATCAATTACATCACCAGTAAACAAAACACGATAGAAAAATTCAAATTCCAAACATAAACCATTAGATGGAATGACATTACCTTGATGATTAATTCTATTATATTCCAACTTCCATAAGTGAGGAGTCATTCTTCGTGGCTTTGATGTAGTCTCTTCTTTCCCATTGAAAAGATGTTTTCTAGTATTCTGGTACTTATGATTTTTGTGAAGGAAGTGCCTATACTCATTAAACACCTGCTTTCCTAAACTTTTTGAATGACGGGATTTCATCTTTGGACCACAAACTAGACATGCAAATTTTCCCTTTGTTTGAAGACCTACAAGATAATGTATAATTCTATTAAATCTGTTAATTTTTATAATTATAATTATCATGCGCAACTTGAACACTATAACGTACCACAAAAATGTGTTAGCCCTGGGGCATCATGTATTGTCCATACAAGCATTGCATGGAATTGAAATTGTCTTTGTCCTATTGGTCTAGAGATGTCATACATGGTCACACCATTCCATAACTCCAACAACTCATCGATAAGAGGCTCAATATATACATTCATATCTTTAACTTGGTACTTTCCTAGTGGAATGAACAAAAACATTACATAATTATTATGACCATTTTACTGCAATATTTATAATTAAATGTAGATGACTATTAAATGATAAAATACCTGGAACAATCATTGCCAACATTATGTGCTCCCTCTTTATTGACATCCATGGAGGAATATTATTGTTGATAACAAAAATAGGCCACACCGAGTAAACAGATCTCAACTCTCCAAATGGATTGACACCGTCCGCTGCCAATGAAAGCCTGAGATTATGAGGTTCTTCTTTAAAGTGTGGCCACTTTTCCTCTATGTCCATAAATGTTGAACCATCTACAGGCATTTGAATAATGTCATCTCAACTTCTATTGTGTGCATGGTAATCCATAAATTGTGCCAAGCTAGCGCACCTGAATAATCGTTGCATACGTGGAATAATGGGAATATAATGAAGAACCTTGCGAGGCACCTTTTTTGTTATTTGATCTATTTGATATCTACTGATATGACATTCAGGGCATTCTGTTCCAAATTCATGTTGTTTATGATATATAATATGATCATTGGGACAAGCATCTATTGTTTGATACTCCATTCCAATATCTTTCATAATGGCAGATAATTTTGGGTATGAGCGAGGTAGAATATTTGATGGTGGTAAGAAAAACTCACCTATCAATCTACAACAAAAAAAAAAAGTTTGAGGTGTTAATATAAAGAATATTAATGGTACATGATTCACCATTTACTAACTGTAATGACATGTATGACACACCTTAACATACATGAGATTGTTATGTTGGATAAACCATTCATAACCTTCAAGTTCACCAACAACAATACATCAGAGAGAAGAGTTGTTTGGGAGCCTTTGTAAAGGGGCTTATATGCCTTCTCAAGAAGAGGTAAATCATGAACATCAAGGTCATCCTGATCATCATGATCAGCTGTGCTAGTACTAAATGTGTCATGGATCAATGTATTTATACCATCATCTTCAATTGTGTTTTCTGGTGCATGATCATCATCTTCCATGGGATCATTATCTTCAGCTTCGATATTCACACCTCCATGTTCCTCCACTTTGAAAACCATATTCTTTGGGTTGTGTTGGTCCATATCATGTGCCCTGGGGTGCTCAACCTATATAAAAATGATCAACATAAATAAACCATGATCATGATCTCATTATCAAGTGACATCTTATGTATATAAATTGTTAAAATGATATAATGAATAACTTACCAGTGGATGATAATCATGTCCCCCTTCAATGTGACCATGCTGCCTACAATGTTTCTTAGTTGTTTTGATTAGAAGTCTTCTAGTCTTTAAGCCCTTACAAATTTTGCAGGGACAATAACATTTCCCATCACCTTTTCTTTTCAAGTTAGACCATAATCTAGCAATTGTCTCCTTATTTTGTTCTTCACCGATATTATCTGACATGGTCTTCCTTCACAGGCAAAAAAATCAGGCTATGGAAACTTCAGTGCAAAAGATTCACAAAAATTGCAAATTGAACCAAAACCATTTAACTCTTCTTTTTCATCTTAAAACATTGAACTTAACAGAGAACGTATTTAATGTAGCAGATTGTGTGAATTTCTGAGCATTATGTCTGCAAATTCTTACTAAAAGTTTGCCTGTTGCAGACTTTTTGAGAGACATTTTTGAGTATTCTAAGCCTTGGTTCTTGTATTTTCACTGGTGATAAGTTGGAAACTTTATGGTAGACCTGTAGCCAATCGATCTAATTTTGACAAGTTATACACCAAGAAAACAAGCATATAGAACTAGCATTGTTTGTAGGTCACCCCTACCCTATGCCATGGGTATATGACTAAATAGAACTCCAATTTAAGCATCAATCCTAGAAATGATCGGTATATGACTACCCAGAACTCCAGTTTAAGCATTAAGTTACATCATTATTGACCTTACTTTGGGATGCTATGTATGAGATTGGAACCTTTTGTAAGGTGTGATCAATGTGCTATCATAAATGCAAAGCCAAAACCATTTTGATGAGATCATGATCCCACTAATACTATTTTGCCTTGTTAATTTTGCACCCACAAAAATGATAGAACCAGATATAATATGCCATCAATGCCCATATACCGACAATGCTCAAGATAAGCCACTTAGAGGTAGAGTTTAACCACTTTCCATATAGGTAGATTATCTCTAACCTCATTTTCCCTATAGGTAACTGATTAGGTTCATTTTAGAGTCTTATTTCCAAATATGTACCTCTATGTTAGCTTTTTGCTTTATTATTTGCCTGTTTATGCTTAATCTTGTCAATTTTACATAATTTTACTTAGTTCTTGCATCTTTAATAAAATTATATCTAATCATATCCAGTCACATCAAAATGGAAGAATTAATCATATTGCTAGTCTCTCCTAGAGGAATTAAATTGAACCAAATTGACTATTCCCCAATAAAATGTTTTGAAATGGTGAATGTATAAGTTTGTAGTTTACTTTCCTAGACTAGGACCCCATTTCGTCAACATTTCACTATGAAAGCATAAATATTTTTTCTTGAAGAGAACATCTTACACATTATGCTTCAATGTATAACACATTTTCATAGTCAATCATTCGACTTCACATGGATAAAAGAATTCACATATTCTAAATCATGATCTGATGATGTGAACAAGTCATATGCAACTATGTGGCACGCAAAGCATTTATTTTAGCATACACTTATTCATCCACATTGCAGGGATAACAATATAAGGCTCACATATTGGTCTAAGAGGATTCCATGGTCTCACAAAGTAACCAAGAACCATATGAAATGATGGTCTTGAATCCACACACAACTAGGGAGGATCCATACGATTATGTATGACTTCCCCTTTGTTTGTTTAATGGGATTAGCCTCCAAGACATAGCCGTCAATAATCACTAAGAATGTACAAGTGGATCGTAGCTACCCATACAACAAACACTTACCCCTATCCTCAAATTTTCCCAATGTTTGATTCCTTATATACACTCATCTAAGGTTATCTACGTTGATCTTGGTAAGGAATCACATCACAACAAAGAAGGCAACATTTAAAAATAGCAAGAGTCTCACTAAACTACCAAAGATCATAAATATTGAAAGAAAGAAAAAATAGTACCAATAATAAGTCAAATAAATGTGTTCAATTCCAATAGCAAATCAAACATAGCCACACTAACTACACAATATAGAAAACTCATAATAGTGATTGAACTAATTCAAACGAGATAAAATAAAATTGTTGGCCCATGCAACAAAGATGAGAGATCATCAATAATTGAAGGAAACTTCACAATCCTTAAAAGTGCACATTACATAACTATACGACTAGAAATTGTGGCTAAATAGAGTGAAGATTCATCATGACTCCAATAATAGTCCCTCATGTGTGCATTTGTGGCATGAACACAAAAACTCCCACATGGCATGGCCATGTACCTAATGGAGAAGACATTCCTAGGCTACATGCCCTAAAAACATGACTATAATAATAGTCCCTCATGCATGCATTTGTGGCCTGCACACTACAAATCCTAACATATCATGGCAATACACCTCATAGAGAAGACATACCTAGGGCCACATTGCACATAGCAACGTGCCTCACAAAGAAGACATGCATAGGGCACATGCCACATATCAATGTGTCTTATGGAAAAATGTGCATGCATGTCACACACCAAAGCTATATGTATACATCATGAGGCACATTCATATGTTATCAAACACAACCTATTGTATCTAACATGAGTTCCTCTCTACATGTGTGGAAATCTTCCAACACTAATCACCACTAAGAAGGAATAATATAAAATGCATCTTCAAATATTTGTGTGTGTGTGTGTAATTGTGTCTTTGAACCCAAATTGCTACCATCAACAACATGTAACCATCACCTACACTATATCAAAACATAAGTATGGTGTGACATCATATCTATTTGCATAATGTCAAAACACATGCAAACATGAAAATCATCATAGCATGACAAAAATCAATCCCCACATGTTGGAACAAAGATATAAATAAGATAATAGGGTAAGAGGAAACCCGTACCAAGAACCACATACCAACTATTGGCAATGCCATCAAGATAAATGTAGGATAGGATACCACCATGAGCCATCCAATGGTCCATTCTATGAGGAGAACTAGGGGATACTATCTTTGAAAGGTGTGGTCAATAGAGATAATCCCTACTAATGCCACAATATGTCACCATAGCTTCTTGAGTTTTCCATTCTTCTACTTAACACCACATTTATTGAGTTCCTCAATAGCGATGTTGGTTCTCAATAGGATGCACAAACATGTAAACACACAAGCATGGTTTCATCATACTTGTACAACAATACAAATTCATTTTTCTAGTTAATTACTTAGTGTAAAAATAACTCCATTACATAACATAGGGCAATAATCACCATAAGTTTTCAAATAAACTGCCCAAACATCAATTGGAGTTACCCTTTCTAAGGTACAAACATAATTTATTTATAACTTCAAAATTAAAATAATCACAATACATCCAAATAAGTTCAATAGTGCATGGAAATAGACAACATGATCCATAATTAAACCCATAAATTACCCTAATTGGATATGCTAATAAAATGGTGTCTCAAATAATAGAGATTATGTTGGACCTATAATAGAGACCTGGACTTTGTTTCATCATACACAAGCATGGTTTCATCATACTTGTATCCAAATACACCATCCATAGATAGGTACTCAGTACCACAATCTCATGGGTACCCTTTTAGCTGAATTTACCCTATATCTAGGTGAATCTACCCTTGTATCATTCCTTGATCTAGTATGCCATTCCACCAATCAATAATTTTTCCATATTCTTGGGAGAATACACTATCCCTTAGGTGAATATGCCATACCCTTAAATGAATCCTCCTTGTCATCATCCTAAGTCTTCTTTTTGTTAAGTCTTATCCCTTCATCTTTAGGAAAATCCACCTATCCTTATGTGAATCTACTTTCTCTTAGGTGAATCTATTTCACATAAATCATTTATCTTCTCCATCTTTCTTACGTAAATGGTGAATTTTTCCTATCCTTAGATGACTACACTCCCATTTAGGTGAATCTATCTAGTTTTAGTCTCCTTCCATTATTTTGTCCAAATTTGTATCCTCTAGTTTACATGAATCTACTTGTTCTTAGGAAAATCAACCCTATCATTCTAAGGAAAATTCACCTTGTCATCATCCTTAATCATCTACCTTTCAAGTGTATAGTCCATCCATCCTTAGGAGAATCTAACATATTATTGGGAAAATCCACTCCCTCTTAGGTGAATCCACCTTTTCCACCTTCTCATTAATCTATTATTTGTTCTAAGAAGGACACAAAAGTGGATAGAAAACAATAGAGGAGATAGTACTCAAACAAGTACTAAGGAATTGCATTAGTGACATGTCACAAATGTGAGTTATACATGTTCCAAATTGATTGATTCTCATGAAGGAACTAAGTTATCTACAATAAATAGCCACCCAAGAAACCCATTTGCTTTAGGCAAACTATCTTCTTATTAGTAGCTTAATTCTTGGGACACTTGATTTAGATATGATCTTGTAAATGGTGTTAAAAAGAGTAATTAGTCACTAACCAACCACACTCTTCATTTGTATATTTAAGAATTAGTTTGGTCAAACCTTGATTGTAACAAGCATAACCAAATCCTCCATGATAAAGTTAACAACAAATATATTATTGCATAACCAAATCTTTGTGGTGGGTGTGTTCAACAAATATATTATTGTGTGAATTGCTTTTGTCCAAAATGTAGGAACTTGATCTACATATCCATGAAGGCATGATTAGGTCTCTATACAACACTATTTTCTTGATGCATATATGTAGTGGTTAGTTGTTTTATTTTAGTTGTGGATAAACCATTTTGAGTGAATTTCTCATTTACTTGAGCATTTTGCATTTAGAGAACAACTGGATGACCATTCAACAAGGGTTTTAAACTCTTTGAACTTCACAAATGCTTGAGCTTTTCTTGTCAAGCAATGTACCCACATCTTAAAGACATCAAATTATGAAAGATGATAGTCCCAAATCTGCAAATGGTTGTCGCAACATAGTGAATAAGGGAAATCCATAGATACATTAATGAGTAGCCCTAGATCAATACAAAGAGAGCACATGCATGCTACGGGAGCATTGAACAAGCCTTTTTCAGGATAATATAATGGTAGTAAAAGAAATCAATAAAGAGCATAAGTTCATCAAGGGAAATTCTTAGCCACAAAGATCTAAGGTAATCATAGAGGAGCTGATAATAAGTGACTTCAAGAAGACATACTCAAGCCTTCATCACATTCCATAAAAAGAAAATCATTATTCCATATAATTGGAAGGAAATGATATATTGCAAAGATTACTATGAAGGTCTCAAATAGTAAAAGAGATGAGACTAATCTTTTATTTCTACTTACAACAGTGAATTGGTTGAGATATACTCATAGACAAAGTGAATGACATGTATGAGAAAAACCTCAATAAAGGTAAAAAGGACAATAAATAGTAGTGATAGATGAAAATGCATTGAATGTGCCAAGAAAAAGACAGTGGAAGCCATGGAGAAATCACTATCAAAACAAAGCCATTAAATAAAACTATGTTGGTGCAGCTTGAGAAGCATACTAGAACAATGAAAAAAGAACACTACTTGGTCCTTGAAAAGCATGTAGTCGCAATGATTGAAAACCACAATGACAACATAGAGGGCATGAATGTTTGGAGTATTTCAATTCTTAAGAATCTCATGATAGTCCATTATTAGGATAGGTGAAGTGCACTATGAAAGTGTCTTAAAAAGCTAATAGAGCCATAAGTGATAGTGTCAATGCTTTGAGTTCAAATCCTCATAAAATATAGTCATGTTTATCTCAATGCAATGTTTGCCAGCATCCTCCCTACATGTGCCAAAATAGGAGCTTTGGAACAAGGTATGGACATCCATCAAAGCATAATCGAAGGGGGTTTTTTGTTAGAAATTAGTTGCAAATGCTCCAATAACAAAAATCGCAAAATGGGGTAGCATACACATGGCATGTGAACTGTATGATGGAATACCTCAAAGAGATGTCATTTCATGGAATTTTAAGATCGCAAGATATGAACAAAATGGATTAATTCGTGAAAAAAAACCAATTTCCCTTGATTGCGAAAAAAAATTAGTTGCCCTTCATTGAAAAACAAAGAGTTCCTTTGATTGCAAAAAAAACCTTACCTTGCTTGTGCAGAGATCACTCCGGCAGGGGGGGGGGGGGGGGCAGAGAGACAAGATGTGGGTCGCCGCTTGCTTCGGTTTTCTTTCAAAATGAAAATGCGTTGTGTTTTTTTTTTAAATAAAATGCCCGAGGTCGTCAGAATTCCGACAAACATGGGCATTTTTTAAAAAAAAAAATCAAATTTTCACACAATGTTCCTTGTCCGTCGGAAACCTCCGTCAAAATTTGACCCCAAATGTATTAGTGATGTGGTATTTGTAGAAAATGTGGATATGATATGTTAACTATTTCTAAGTGTTATGGATAGTAACTGTTGATGATATGTTGTGTTTTTAGAGGACTGACATCTTCTTGCTTGGTTCACAAACTAGTCTGGTGAATGGTATCTTTGTTTGGTAATGTATGGTTGTACCAAATATGTATCAGATGGACTTGTGGACTAGTATAGAATAGTTTTGGTAGACCGATCTTCCTACATTTTAATGTTTTAGTTGGACAAATGTTTATTGTGAAACCTATTTATGTCTGGGATCGGAGTTTGTGTAGTTCTAGGATATTTTGGAGGAATGCGCTATATTCCTCATCTTGCTAATTCTCTATGGATATTGTGGAGAATTGGATTATGCTCCTAACATGTTTTTCTACTTTTGTGGTGGTTTGCATATCTTATTTTTGGGACCGAATTAAGTGTTTGGGTAAAGCAGATTGGTGTGAACTGGCTTATTTATTTTGGTCGGTGTGGTTGTGTGTAGAAATTTTATGAGATAATTGGAAGGTGTGCCGACTTGGTGTCAATCTTCACACATATTCTTCGCCTTCCACATGCAATGTTTTGGGTTGATGATGAATATACACACTACATCTTTAAGCTGACCTAATTGAGATTAATGATTATCCGATGATATATAAACATAGATCAATTAAGGTATTAAGTGTGATACAATGAAGCATGTGAATATGAAAGAATGTGATGAAGTGTATAGGATGTGAATATGATTTTAATGTGATATAGAGGTTCGAATGTGTTACAAAGTAGAGATGAAAGATGAATTTGATTAGTATTAAGATGTGAACTGTTATATGCATGTTGGTGGATGCTATTTCCTTTTTTAGTTCAATTTGGGTTATTCTTATTATATCAAGATAGATGTTTTGTATCTTGCCCTGAACAAGTGATCTCGAATTGTGCAAGTATCTCTTTTGTATATTTCCCTAAGATTGTGTGTCTTAGCCTGCAATTCTAGAGCAATGAGCTCCTTGGCCTATGGTCTAAACCATTGTAAATACTTTTATACATATTGTGAGTTTGAATCTCACCTTGGTTTTTCCTAGTTTGAGTTTTCCACGTAAAAATATTGGGGTCTTGTGTGGATGGTTTTGTCATTTATGTTATTTAATTTCATGCACATGTGATGAATAGTTGATGTGGAATAAATGATTAATCTGATCAAGTTTAGCATATGTTGATTCACCCCCCCTCTCGGCATTTGATAGTGTTCAATAATTAGTATCATCACTTTGATTACAAAAGAGACAGTTTAACCATTGAGGTAGATCTGAGATTTTGAACACTATGTTTGGAGAAGAATTGAATCACATGGATGCTATGGGATAAAGTGATTGGTATGATGTTGATGTGGTGTAGTTGACATGGAAGGAGAATTAATATCTGCCTTGGAAGACCTGGATGAAAGTAGAGAAAACAAAAGAAGTTGGTTAAAAAAGATTTCTTATTTAAGAAGCCTGCTTGATAAAGGAAAGAAGGTCATTGATTATTTTGAAACCAAGATTGATGAGAAGACTAGAGAATGTTCAAGACTTGAAGAATAAGCAATCAAACTTAAGAAGGAACTGAAAGATTCAAAGGATCATATCAATAATGAGTTGAAAATTAGACGTGGAAGTGAAGTGCTGGATGTTATGCTTAATTCCCAAAAACAAAGTAAAGATAAAGGTGGACTTGGCTTTGAAGATGGTGAATAATCTAAGTCATCTAGCAAGAAAGATAAAGGAAAGGAAAAGGTCAAGGATGATTTGAGGAACACTAATAAAGATAAAAAGGTTTCCATTTCAGATCAAAGCCTTTGAAACTAAAATAACTTCTAGAGACCTCCTCCTGCTCTTTCTAGGTATTCATATTTTAATAGTAGTTGTTTTTCATGCAATAGATTTGGACATAAAGATACTGAAAGCAAAATTCAGGTCATAAATCAATCTTTTAATAGAAATTGTCACTATTGTAATAAGTTTGGACACAAAGCAAGTGAGTGCAGAAGTAGGTTGAATTCAAATAGAAATAGAAATTCAAGTTTTGATAGAAATTTTCAATCTTTCAATGGATATTGTTATGTTTGTAATGTATATGGGCACAAAGTTGTTGAGTGCATGTCAAATAGGAATTTTACAAGAAGTGAAAATGACAAAATGAATGGAATTAAATCACAACAAGGTCTGGTATGCTATAAGTATAATGAAATGAGACATATTGTAAAACGCTACAAAAGAACAAATGATAAGACAACTATGGGTGATGACCCTTCTTCCAAAAATTAAATCAGATATCATTATCTAAGGGGGAGAGCTTGTAATAAATGAAAATTAGGGTTTCACCATTACATGTATGAAAACCACTAATTTTTCTTAAAGGACCATTACATTGAAAAATGAAGTGACCTAATAGAACTATGCTTAATCCCTCTTAGGAAGAAAGATCTGAAATTCTGATTAGGTTCTACCTATGTTAGGGTTTTATTCCCTCTTTCTATGTTGAGCTGTGAAAATACTGAAATTAGGGTAAATGGGTCAATATTAAAGAGATCAGCATAAATAGTGAGCTGCAATCATTGTACGGAGCCACAAACCTGGATCTAAGCAGAAGATGAAGGTTTGGTTGTTCCCTGAAATTCAACCTATTTTTTCGGGACCGTGGTTGTGGTTTCCCTAGTCCTAAATTTCCACCATCAAAAGGTGAACCTGTTCATCTTTGTGAATCTTGTTTCTCCTTCAAAACGTAGCTCTATACATGTTCTTGCATAGAGTGAAAAAGGGGAAAATTGCTAGGAATAGGGGTATGCCTAAGTCAAACCCTGGTGTAGGAATTAACCTTGAATGAAATAATGCAAATATCGAAACAAATATTGAAAAGTTATACCTCAAATCTACAATTGTTAATAATGATGCTTTGCTTCTTACAATGTAATCACATAAATGGCATGAACATGACAAAGTCCTAATCACACACACATGCTTGCATATGAATGATGTAATTTTTCTCCACAATGGTTAAATGATGAATATGTAACCTTAAAGATCTCTAAAAATGATTGATAATGAATGCTTCACAGATGCAAGAGTGCTTAAATCAGATAGAGTGAAGATCTAAAATTAGGTTGATCAATGTCTTTATATAGGGGTCTCTAGGTAAATTACCAATTAGGTCAACCTCCAATGGTCATGTGGAGCCACGAGGATCAATTCCCATCAGGGAGATATGACTCTTGCCCCAATTCAAATTTGGGTCGCATTGAGAGGGACCATGGAATTGGGTGCCATTGTCCTTCTGCAAAAGGGACCAAGATAAGGCTTAAAGGGGAGGGGTACCTCATCAAGGGACCCACCAATGGGTGCTCATGGCATCAGAATTGGAGAATAGGCACAAAACAGACCTAGGCAGGTGATGAGGATAGGACACGCTAAAGTAGGGGCACAAATATGAGGTGAAAATTGACCTAGGACAATTTAAGATGCTACATTTAGCCCCCACTTTAACGAGAGTGTGAGCCTATGCAAATACTCATGGTAAAGTAGATGAAAGAGTGGAGAAATTGGCAACACGATCACAAGGAGTATAAGATGTTGGTTCCTAAACCAACAGTCCCTGAGTACTAGAGGAATTGTCACTAACTCATCGACAGACTCGGGGAAGGATTTGGCCAATGAACAGGATTCAATTACAAATACTAAGATCTCCTGCACATTTGGCTATGCGAGACCAAGGTGGGTGAACCTATGCAATGTCCTAACAACTTTCAACTTCAACTACTCTTGACATTACATGTTACAATAGATCATCTCAATGAAAAATACTAAGATGGATAAAGTCTTGGTTATGGATTTAACCTTAGTTTGTAAGCATCCAAGCACTCATTGAGGAGGGGATTTTCTACACTAATCCTACTCCTAATGTAGAAAGTAAAAGAGATTTTAATAATGATAATGATTCTAAAAATTGAAAAACAACAACCATGACCAGTGCTTGTATGGGCAATAGAGTTAACCTCACAACATGTACATTTAACATTGAAATAGGGAAACATGCAACCTTTGAGCTTTGAATGTTAATGCATTACATCAACATTCTCCCTTTTGGTTTCACCAACAATCATACTAAAGAATCTTATATATACATAATACTATTTCCATACCTTGAAGAAGCAAATTAATCCCTTCCTTGAAGAGAAGAAAACAACAAGTTATACACCTTACTTGCAGGGACAAAACAAAAGATCCTTGATCATTTCATTTCATAAAATAGAGCATACATAAGAGAGACATTTGCAAATAAAACCTCTGAAACTATTTGTATTCAGGTTAAAAACTATTTGAAATGTTAAGAAACTATAGACTGAAAGAAAACTAAGCTTTCATGAAAAAACTTGCACTATTCTGTGAGATTTTGCCAAGATCAAGAGGCAATGGAAAGCACAAATAAGAGAGACAAAATATATGATAGAAATAAACTATATTCTATCAAGATGAAAGTACTAATCAACTGGATCATCAATCATTACATACAATGAATATGAGCCCACTTATATAGGCAAGGCTATATAGATATGTGAGCACACAAACATGACATGTGTCTCAATAAGAAACAAGGCTAGGTAGGAAATAGGTGTGGGTAGGTAGGAGAAACAATATAATATTTCACATGAGGTGGATCACCCACTAAATGTGGAGTGTAACAACAAGATCAGATCATAAAAGGTGGAAATTCTCCTACACACACTATCCCAATGTGGCACAAATACCCAAGTGTCTCATACCCAAACTACTATGAAATGCATGTACCTAAGTAAACATAAGTAAGGTGTAATAATATCCAAGATGAATAATTATTTACACCAACACCCCCCCTTAAGTGCAACTTAAGGGAATGCACTTAAGTCTACAATGCAACTAAGCAATGCAAGATGGGTCCCAGCTATGAGGCCATGTTAGGTACCCATGTACAAATGCAAATGCATGAAAACCAATGCAAGGAAATCTCTCACAAAGTGGGGAAAGAGAGAAAAACCCAATGGGAAAAAACCCTCCCCCAAAAGAGAGATGAAAACTAGATACAAAGAGCTCTCATAGAAGCATGTGAAGGACAAAACCCCATGTGAGGAAAAAGTCCCCCCCATATGAGAGAAGAAGAAGAGAGACTAGGAAGCCCCCCCCTTAATCTGGAATTTGCACCAATGATAGAAGCTCGAAGATGAATGAAGAAACTGCTCCATGAATGTCGAACAACATTCCTCCCCTTAGGAAGAAACAAAACCAAAGGTGTATCCATGAAGTCTACCCAACCATGAAGGGAAGATGAAGCAAAAATACTCATGATGAAAGAATCTCTGAAAAACTACTCAAGTGTCCCCATGTCGATGCTGAAAGGTACCCCCTCCAAAGGTGGTAAATTGTGCCACACTGCTGAAAAAGGCACTCCAAGATCTAGTGGATATGAATGTAGAACAATATCCAAAGACTCATATGTCTCCTCAAAAGACAAAGAGACCTCCTCCAAGTGTTGTACAAAAGTATCCACAATCATGTCAACCTCTAAAGATTGTTCATGTAGAGAATGCACAAGAGGGTCAGAGTTATCCCTCACAACAATCAAAGAAGGATCATCTTCATCAAAGAGAAGATGAATGTCATGAATGGTGTCTCCTAAATCTGCAATGTAGGAGTCCACAGACAAACCTGCAATGTCTATCAAGTAGGCATCCCAATCAACTGAAGCTGGAAGACATGAAATATCCTGTTGCACTGAATCATAAGAAGGCAAAACTGTCGCACTAGCTACATCATCAGGTGCAATAGGTGGTGTGATATCAATAGAAGGAGATGAAATGCAAGGCTCAAGAATGGGGTCACATGTGAGAATCCCCAAGTTCAAATGCCCAAAGTTCTCCTCAAAATTTGAATCATCAACATAGGAATAACCAACCTTATCAATAGGACCAAAATCTGAAAAAGAGTACAACCGAGATGCATGATCAACCACCCTAGTCACAATGATAGCTCCACTCTCCAATTCTCTAATGATAACTGAATCAGGTGTGAACTCCACAGTTTTCCTACTTGCCCCATGTGTGATTTGATAGATGGAAAGAAGATTATTTGTCAAGTGGGGTACACACAACACATCATTGAAGGAGTTGTCCCCAATGGCAATAGATCCTTTCCCAATCACATCCATGTATGTATGATTTCCCATCAAAATCTATGGCATGTGGCAAGGCTCAAATGTAGAAAACATAGACTATGAAGATGACATATGATGAGAAGCCCCTAAATCTAGAAGTCATCTCCCCGAATCATGACTTGTAGTAGCACAAAGAGCTTGTCCCTTTCCTTTATCTATCCCAAAAGAGTGATCCTTTCCTTTATCCTTGGAATAAGAAGCCGATGTAGACATTCTAGAAGGTAGGTTGATTCTATTCTTCTCAAGAAGATTCTTCAACTCATCAATATCCTTCTTATAACAATGATGTTCATCATGTCCTGACTTCTTGCAATATCCACAAAAAAGATTGTCCTTATATGATTTCCTCTTAGGTGAGAATGGTGAATCACCTTGTTGTGGAGAGGAAGATTGTGTTCCATCTTGTTGTGGTTTAGACTTAGGTTGCTTTTGATTCTTGCCTTTTCCTTGATTACTTTGATTCCCTTTGTTAACCACCAAAGCTTGTGACTTTGAAGATTTGAGAATCCCCATCGTGGTCAACTTAGATTGCTCAAGTATCAATATCTTCGTGAATGAATCAAATAAGGGAGAAGTGTGTGAGGAACCTTGAGCTAACCTATGGGTGTGAAAGCTAGATACAAAGGTTGCATACTCTGAAGGAAGCTTGTGCAACAAGTTATAAACCAATTGAGCATCCTTTTTGTCATTTCCACAATCCTTTAGCTTTGCTCTTAGCTCAGTTGCTTTTGTGACATAATCTTGGATTGTATCAAAATCCTTGGGATCCAAAGTTGTGAGTTCACTATCAAGCTTGTAGCCCTTAATCTCATCAACTTGACCATACAATTTCTTAAAAATATCCCAAGCCTATTTAATTGTTGTACACTTATCAATGTGAAAAATGAAGTCATCTGATACATACTTTCTAAGAGTTCCAATTGCCATAGCATTCTTAGTAAGCCATTCAATTTGAGCATTAGGATCAGCCTTAGGATCAGATGGTGCTGTAATAGTTTCATTTACATAATGAATGAGTCCTTTTTCCATTAGTTTACTCTATGCCTTAATCTTCCATGATGCATAATTATGAGGAGTTAAAAGTGGAAATTTAGGAGAACCCATAGCACCAAAATGAAAAAACACAAGATAGAGAGAGGCACAATCACACAAGACACCCCGCCCCCCCCAAAATACTCAATCAAGAAATCCCCCCAAAATGGTGATTTTGGCACTTTATACTTAGTGCGTATACAATGGGCCACTTGCAAAACAAGGCAAAGTGGACTTCTGATTTCAATTTACAACTTCTCAAAATGAGATCTAAGAAACTTCAACAAATACTACTAGTGATCTAAACTAAGATCCAAGCAAAATGCAAGAACCAAATATGCCAGAAATGGCCAAATACTGAAAGTATAATTTCTACTTAAAATCACTGCAAACAAATGGCATATTATGAAAGTAGATGAAAAAATATGCACTTTCAAAAAAATGGCACCTAAAAAGGAGTCCATATGAGCCCAAACTAAGCCTCCAAAGTTGTAAAAATCAGGATTTCATGATTTCCGAAAAACCTGTATCCAAAAATCAGAAAAATCCTGTACCACTGTACAGATCACGAAATTCTACCCCAAAACAAAAAAAAAATTGCTTGAAAAAACGAGTCCGGATGAGTGAGATATCGCTATTTGAAAAATGTTTGCAAAATTATAATTTCTAGAAAATTTCCGCCGCAACATCAAACTTCAAATGCCTCTAGATTTGGCCTCCGAAGTCCAATTTGGATGAAACAAAAGGCAAAACTGACTTTCTTGGTCCTCCTCAATCCAATGGTAACCTCAAATTTAACCCATCAAGCTTCAATAATAACCTGCAATAGAAAACTCCAAAATACACAACCCCAAATAGCATCAAATTTCTCTCAATTAGCAAACCAATGACACTCTAATGGCTCTGATACCATGTGAGATTTTTGCCAAGATCAAGAGGCAATGGAAAGCACAAATACGAGAGACAAAATATATGATATAAATAAACTGTATTCTATCAAGATGAAAATACTGATCAACTGGATCATCAATTGTTACATACAATGAATATGAGCCTGCTTATATAGGCAAGGCTATATGGATATGTGAGCACACAAACATGACATGTGGCTCAATAAGAAACAAGGCTAGGTAGGAAATAGGTGTGGGTAGGTAGGAGAAACAATATAATATTCCACATGAGGTGGATCACCCATTGAATGTGGAGTGTAACAAAAAGATCAAATCATAAAAGGTGGAAATTCTCCTACACACACTATCCCAATGTGGCACAAACACCCAAGTGTCTCATACCCAAACTACTATGAAATGCATGTACCTAAGTAAACTTAAGTAAGGTGTAATAATATCCAAGATGAATAATTATTTACACCAACAATTCACATGGAAGTCTTACTTCTTGAATGAAAATTTACATTCAGAATCAACCCCTTCACACTGGCCTTGAATTCCCTTTTATAAACACAAGGGAGAAAAAAAATCTTCAGGCCAAGTGAGACACACATGTCACAATCTGATTACATGACAAAGATACACCATGTTGTATCCATTCCCCTACTCTGCACATAATCCACCTAGAAACAATCAATGCAAACGGCCATGAAAACAGCCTCTGGGATCTGGGACCACAATAGGTGTCTCAAGCCACACAAAAAGTTTCCTTAATTTTTTCCTCTACTTCATCCTAACCAATCTCTGAACCTAGATTAATATACCTGGTAATCTATACCTACTTTGTGTCCTTTTATCTTATCGGTTGGTGACCCTCTAACGTGCTCAAAGCTGTGAAATCCCACTGACAGAAAATCATCAGATCTTATGGAGCCCCTCAGCCATTCCTCTGTCTGATCTTCATTAAATGTGACCCCCTCTTGATGCCATCAATGAAATCCACTATGATTTGGTTACAAAAATTTACTTGCAGTGTGTCGATACAATCATTTTCATTGGCATCGTCTCCTCTTTCGATAGGTGGAATCTGGGCAATTTGCATGTGCTACATCCTCAAAATACTCCCCTCTTGCCTCTGGTCAACCTTCGTCAACCCTCCACATGGATAATTTGACCATCGGGTTGCATGGTGGCATGTTTTGCAGGTCGCATAACATGCGTGTTATGCGCCCATGTGATTCCATCATTTGGTCTTCAGCATCACGGGATAACGGGCTCCACCTTTCCTTTTGTTTTTTACTTATCCCATGCTACCTTTGAGACATCACTTTAGCCTCGTGGGATAAGCCCTTTCTTCATTTTTCCTTTGTTTCCTTATCCCATGCAGTGGGGACACTCTCATTATCCTCATGGGATAAGCCTTTCCTCTATCGCCTTTATGTTTCCATATCTTGTAGCCTTTGGAAACACTCTTTTTACCTCCACAGGATAAGCCCTTTGTCTTTTGCCTCTATCGTCTTCTTATCCTACAACTTTTTCCTTATGCCCATAGGAACACGCAGGATAAGGAAAACCTTTTCCTTCGTTGTGTTGCCTTGTGGGCCTTATCCTGCATGACCTTTATCCTTGTATTCTTCCTAGTGAAAGACAAGGGAAAACCCCATCCTTCCTTGTTGTTTCTTATCCTGCTTGAGTTTTCTCATGTCTCAAATGTGGCACGCGATAAGTATTTTCACTTATTATTTCTTTCTCTTCTTATTCCATGACCAATTCCTTATCTCCACGGGAACACACAGGATAAGAAAAACCTTCTTTCATTGCTTCATTTTCCTATCTTGCATGTCTTTATGCCTTCCTTTTACCCTGCGGGATAAGAGAAGCTGACCCACTTTGACTTGGGTCTTATCCCATGTGGCCTTTGATTGTCACTTTCTACTCCATAGGATAAGGAAAACCCTCACTTCGTTGTCTCACATTCCTTATCCTGCATGACCCAGATGATGTTACCGCCAGCCGCTAAGGATAAACCCTAGAGACCAGCTCACCAATGAGATGAAACCCATTAGCCGATGAAGCTTAAGTGAGTTGACTAGATGGACCGGTCAACTCAAAAATAGAACATTGGAGCCTGACAAGACTCCCTCCTACATTGAAAAATACTTAGTCACCTCCAACTCAATAGTTTGTGTCATCGTTGCCTGATTACCTATCCCAGTAGGACATCACATGCTTGCTTTCTTCATCTTCATGTGTGACTATCACACTATTCTCTGATTGATTAACTGCAAGGTTGTAATATAACATAGCGTGTTATGCTGCAAAGGGGATTCTGAGTGCAAGAACCAAAATTTCAAGCCTGGTTCTTCAAAATTAGGCAAAACTTTTGAAGTCCCAACATAAGACATCACTAATTTCAAGAAACCAATCTCCCAATCTTAGGATCATAACTCACTCAATTGCATGCAAGGGAACACAAAACAAGACAAAAAGGCAAACAAAGATAAACAAAGGAAAAAAGACAAAAGACACACATCACACAAAAGCTAAAAGCAAAAACAAGACCTCAAGTCAACGAGCCAAAGAGACCCCGATAACAAAATGTCTCAACCACTAATATCACTCTTGAAAATGTCATCTCAAGAAAATAAGTGATCACATAAAATGAACAAAAGCATGCATCATCCATGAACTACAAATAGAAAAGCTATAAGCTCATGAGAGGAAAGGAGAAGCGTGGATATACATTATAGATTTGTTTTTCTAGGTGATCCATGAGAGGAAGGGAGAAAGAGAAGACATGGATATGTTGGCAATATGATGGAATTGATTATGTGTTGCATTGATGTTTTGTCATTGATGTCAACACTAGTTGTTATGGTTGTTTACCGGCTTCTGATAGAAGGATTGGATGATGGAATAAATGTGTATGGATGGTTCATATGCTTCTAAAGTATATTTCAATCAGTTGGTATTGACTTGATGATCGGATGCTATCTTATGTTCTAGTAAGCCTTCTTTATAGGTCCGATAAGGGTTTCATCGGCAGAACTTTATTAAAGATCTTTGATGTATTGCATAAGTGGTGTTGGTGCAGCTTCTAGAAGGGATCCATGTTGTTGATGGTGATTGTGTCCATGCCTCGACTACTTGGTGTCATTTCTTTGGTGTGTGTGGATCTATTTTAGGTCTGATGCTATCTAGGTTATGGACTAGTTTTCATGTAACATGTTGCTCAATCCTCTGATGCACTTCTGAGATGTTTTGTTGATTGGATGATGTTTGTTTGGCCTTAGGCCGACATGTTTTATGATTTTATTTTAGGATTATGTAATGGATCTATAAAATTATCATTTGAGTGGCCGACCTAATTGGTTAGCTCCCAGGTTGGTATAAATATATGTAAGATGTCATTGTAGATCATGGAGGTATGAATGGGCAAGGAGTGAATGATGTAATAATCATTTGTGCAGAGAATTTGGTCGATCATAGGTGATCAATTTGGGTTTATGTAAGAGGCTCCAGTATCAAGCTTAATGGGAATTGTAATCTGGCATGTTTGATGCTATCATCGACAGTTCTTCTTTCTAGATTGTTGCCCAAATATTTTGAGGTGGTTGACATCTCTATAGTTAGTGCCACTCCATTGTGATGAGCAGTGCACTCTAGGTAGTGTGCCTTCCTGCATGTGCAGGACCCTATTGTAATCATACACTTTCTGCAGAAGTATCATCTGACTATGGGCAGGGTTTCCCACCGTGGTTTTTCCCTTTATCAGGTTTTCCACGTACAAATCATGGTGTTATGTGTTATGGTTGCATGGTATTGATTCTTTGGTTTTCAATTATGGTTTAATGCTTTCAAACTATGGAGTATGGAAGATTCAGATGGAGACTCATTTAAGATGCATTGGGAAGTAAATTTAGGAAATTAATCAGAAAGGTTACACTCCTCATGATCCAGCATTTGACAATCTTGCACCAGTAGACTTGGAAAAGAACATTGAAAATGACTACTGAGCTAGAGAAGCCCTTTTAAGTGCCTTATCAGATCAAAAAATCATAGGACTATCAAATAAATCATCGACAAAATCTATATGGGACAAGTTGGAGACTTTGAATGAAGGTGATCCTACTGTTAAAATTGTAAAACTTGAATGTTATCGAGTAAGATATGAAAGCTTGAAGATGGAGGAAGATGAAAGAATTTCTGCATTCATGGAAAGGGTAAATGAAATTGCATTAGGAATTCAGTGTTGTGGTGGATCTATAAGCGAGGAAGAGATTGTTTCAAAAGTATTCAGGGTTTTTCCATCAACATATAAGATGAAGGTAACTACAATTAATGAGCTAAGAGCCATGCCTAATTATTCTATCAATAGAGATACTCTTGTTGGGAAGATATCTTCTTTTGAGCTTGAAGAATTTGGTCCTCCTGGAGCTACAAAGATTGATACTGCATTTATGGCATCTACATCATCAACCGGCAAGCAAGATTGGGAAGTTTTGTATGCAAAGGAATTGGAAGAGATTAACAAAGAAGATGAAGAGCTTGAGCAACTTGAAGCTCTATTTGCAAAAGGGATACCTAGAGGTCCAAGAGGAAGTAAGTATGAAGGAAAATCTCCTTTCAAATATTTTGCATGTAACAAGATAGGTCATTTTGCATCTAGATGTCCTAAAAGGAATTCAAAATTGTAAGAAAAAGCAAGAAGGTCTTTTAAGCCTAACCCTAAATATCAGATCAAGCATAAGTACTGAAGAAACAAAAAAAAATCATGCTACTATGTTGATGAGGAAGGACTAACTAATGACTCAAAGGAAGAATTAGTAGGAGATTCGTCTAGTGGATCCGACAATGGAAAAGACTGGGTATTTTATGCTATGAAGGAAGATGATCTGGAAACAATTATCATAAATGAGGAAAAGGCCCTTGCAGCAATAGTTGAAGACAAAGATGAATGGGTAATAGATAGTGGATATTCTCATCATATGATAAGAGACAAAAGAAATTTTCTAACCCTACAAGAATTTGATGGTGGTCAAGTCAGATTTGGTAATAACAAGGCATGCATGATCAAAGGAAGAGGAACCATTTCATTGGATGGTAAGTATAACATTGATAATGTCTATTATGTTGAAGGTCTAAAGCATAATCTTTTGAGTGTAGGACAGTTGGTAGACAGAGGATTTCAATTAAAATTCAAGGATGGAAAGTGCAAAATCATTAGCAAACTAGGATTGAAGATTGCAACCGATACATAGATAAAAGGTAACATCTTTCATTTGAACTCCAATGAAAAGAAATGTTTGATTGCACATATTGATGAAATTTGGCTATGGCATAAGAGGTTGTGTTATGTAAATTTTGATTACATTATAAAGATCAGTTTAACTAAGGCGGTTAGAGATTTACCTAGGATTGTGAAGCCTCATAATCCAGTATGTAAGGAATGTCAAATGGGTAAGCAAATCAAAACTTCTTTTAAAAGCATACCTGATAAATCTAATGATATTCTTGATTTGATTCATACTGACCTATGTCGTCCTGCTAATACAAGAAGCTTTCAAGGAGATAGATATTTCATGTTAATCATTGATGACTATTCTAGAAGGATGTGGGTTGCTTTTCTAAGGGATAAATTTGAAGCCTTTGAGAAATTCAAGATCTTTAAAGCTATGGTTGAGATAGAGATATGGATGAAAATCAAGTGTCTGAGATTAGATCAAGGTGTTGAATTCACATCCGGTGAATTCAATAGCTATTGTGAGAAAAATGGCATTAGGAGACAGTTATCTGCACCCCAGACACCTCAGCAGAATGGCATAGTGGAAAGAAAAAACATAACCATTTTGGATGCAGCCAGAAGCATGATGATGGAAGATAATGATGAATACTAAGGGGGGGGGGTGAATTAGTATGCCAAAAATCTTTGTTCTTAAACACTTTACTAGACTAGTAGTAAACCGGTAAAACAGTTTAGAAAACAAACCGGTTAGCACACATGCAAACCAAATAGAAAATAATGCATTCACCCATAGAAGCACAATCACCATAACACAAGAGATTTTGATGTGGAAACCCAAATGGGAAAAACCATGGTGAGATGAAACTCACAAGTAACTATCTGCAGAATAGGAACCAGATCGGTTAAGGTCAGACCGATTAAGGTCATACAATGTTCTTTACCAGAACAGATCCTATTAGGAATCTCAATCTCTGTTAGGAGATAAGTCTGATTAAAGACTACCTTGCTAGAGGATTTTAGATCCATAGATGTGAACCACCTTGTTAGAGGATTTACAAAAGGCTTTTTGGGCCTACCCAGTTAAGGGCTTCAGACTTGTCGAAGATGTGAGCAATCAACAAATGAGTGATCTAGCAAATATCACATATTGTTTGGTTAGATCCTTGATAGCTTGTTCCTAATGCATTCTAGCATTACTTCAGTCTTCGACACATTCACACTCTTCTTTCTCTCACAGACCTGAACTTCTCTTCTATGTTCGCACTTACAAAAATTCATCAACCATCTTGAACCCTAGCAACAACCTAAAACCCTAGACATGATGTCCTATTTAAAGGAATCTGATTTCATGTCGGTCCAATAGGATTACAATACAATTTCCTAGGTTCAATGCATCTAGACATATTTGGTAACATGACACAAAAAGCACCGTCAAAGTGTCAGCACCGCAAAACAATCGGTGGATGGTAACTCATCACAAAATGCTGGTTGGTAACTCATCACAGAGTATTGCCGGTTCAAACAAAATATCGGTTTAAGCAAAATGCCAGTTGTCGGTTTGACAAAATGAAGACTAGGAAATATGAGTTGTGCCACTTCATTCCTTCATACCACTTAAGATCCTTGAACCGCTTGGGGTCTTCATACCGCTTCAGATCGGTAAACACTTTCTACAAAACACCGATAGTCTAAAGACTATAATACATCATACCAGTTGGAACAATACCGGTTGAGATTTAACTCATACATAAAAAGTGATCTCAAATCAAGTGTGTGTCCATCAATGACAATCACAACATTAGTCATCAAGAATGCCAACAGATAATTTGCCTCATATCTACTAGAGATAAGCAGTAAGTACAATGGTTTATACATTCAAAAGATTTCATATCAAAGGAGATATCTGTAAGACACCTTATGAATTATGGTTTGGTCATTCTCCTACTCTTAAGTATTTCAGAATCTTTGGAAGTAAGTGTTATATCAAAAGGGATGATTCCATTGGAAATTTTGACCCTAGATGTGATGAAGTAATATTTCTTGGTTATTCAACTAAAAGAAAAGCATACAGATGTTATAACAAAAGATTGAAGAGAATTGTGGAGAGCACTAATGTGAAAGTGGATGAGCAGCACAAAGACCAAGCTAAATCTTATGACAGTGAACCGACAGTGGAAATGATCATAACTGATCCAATAGTGCCTATGCTAGAATAGAATACCAAACCAATTACCTCAACATCATCAGAAAACTCAACTATAACTGAAGAGCAGCACATAGAACCTGAAAATCAGAAAACACCAATGTATGTAAGGCTAAATCATTCTAAAAATCAGATCATTGGAGACAAAAATAAGGGAGTTATGACAAGGAGAATATTGGCAAATTAAGAGCTATGTTTCATTTCTGAGATTGAATCAGCATCAGTAATTGAAGCTTGTAAAGATGAATGTTGGATGAAAGCTATGGAAGATGAATTAGATCAAATAGATTAGAAAAATACTTGGACTTTGGTTCCCCGGCCTAAAAATAAGAATTTTATTGGAACTAAATGGGTTTCTAGAAACAAACTGAATGAGGATGGACAAGTTGTAAGAAACAAGGCTAGATTGGTCTGCAAAGGATATTCTCAGAAGGAAGGAATTGATTATGGTGAAACTTTTGCACCGGTTGCTAGAATTGAAGTTGTTAGACTATTTCTTGCTTATGCAACCTATAAGATATGTAGACACCTAAAAATGGTCAACGCTTGCGGAATCATACTTTAACATTTGCGCATTGCCTCATTTTAGGTTTTTGCACCACATTAACATTTCTCCTATGATTTGCACTTGGTCTTTATCATTTGTGAACATTGAGTCATTCTTCTACATTCTTCATTCATCTCGCTCTCAAATTTGGTCTTGTCGACAACACTATCCAGTCATGATTTTGATCGATTTTATCTTGTTGCATCAATGTGCATGCTAATTTGTCATCATTTTGGACATCATCAATCCTAATTAGGGTTTTGTCCTCTTATCAATCTTATCATCAATCATATCATTTTGGACATCGTCAATCCTAACTAGGGTTTTGTCCTCTTTTCAATCTTATCAGCTGGCGATCGGTTTATCAATCTTGTCGTTTTGCGATCGATTTGTCATCGATCGTTGTCATGGTCAATCTTGTCATTTTGCGATTGATTTGTCATCGATCATGGTCATTTTCAATCTTTTCATCTTGCAATCTATTTTATCATCGATTCTTGTCCTTTTGTCAATCTTGTCATTTTGCGACCGATTCGCTATCGATCATTGTCTGTCTCAATTTTGTCAATTTGGATCAATTTGTCATTGTTTCTCGTCAATTGGCGCATTTATCAATCAAATCATTTATCATATTTGTCCTTTGTTAAATCAAAATTATGATCGACATTAATTATCTTCAATCAGGACCTAATTGTCATCCTCGCATTGCTAATTCACCTTCTAGGGTTTCATGATTTAATCATTTAACCTTGTGCGTCATTTCTTCCTCTAGGATTAATAGATTATTTATTTATCCTAGGTCTTCTCATTGCAATTAAATATTCATTTAATTGGCTAATTATTCCTCTTTGTGAATGAATTAATTAATAAATGAAAAATTATTGATTAATTCACTAATTTCTAATTTTCATCAATTTCAATTTCCTAAATTCTTAATTTCCTAATTTCCTAATTTTCTAATTTATCCAATTTCAATTTCCTCCTATTTCTCTCCTAAATTTATGGAAATGACATGTCAATTTGTCATAATTTGTCATAATTGACAATCAATCAATTTTGACATAGAAGTTGTCATAATTTGTCATAAATTATCAATCAACAAATTGTGCATAGAAAGTGCATAATTTGTCATAATTTGTCATAATTGACACAATTGATTTGCAATTTCCATTTGAGTTGAATCATGCTAATTTGATCCATTTCTCCAATTTGTCTATAAATTGGATGAATTTCTTCAATCAAAGCCCTAATCCCTAATCCCTAATCAGACTATCGAATTTACGCTTCAAGTATTCTTGTGTCAATGTCAATCTTGCTTTCACAATTAGGTGTATGCACTTGAAGGTGAGATCCACAACAAACCTTTTTGGAGAAGAAAGAAGAACAATGGAGCCGCATGAAGGAGCATTCGAATCACATCTTTGGTTTGCATAATCTTTGCTTTTGAATGTTTTATTTTATGTCTCTATTGAATGTGTTTAGGATTAGATCATTGCAATGTGTGTTTGTGATTGAGCTAATGACTAATGTTTTGATATATACTCACTTGTGATGATTTCCTATTTCCTAACATACATTAATTGGTGAAACCGACGTGAAAACTAACCTTCTAATCCCTTTACTGTGTTTTTGAGTGCTTTGAAGTTGATTTGCAGGTCAAAAAACCCAAAAACAGGGCCATGCAGGGTATTCTGGAGACTTCTGCGCTTGTGTGAAGCAACTTGCGCCTATGTTGAGCATTCTGCACTTGTGTAGGGGACATGCTGCACTTGTTTCATGGGTTCTGCACCTGTGTCATGAGTTCTGTGCCTATGTAAAGTCCAGAACAGAGGTAAAAAATGCAGTGTTCACTTGAAATTTGTTGTGTTTTTGCATTCTGTTTTCTGTGCTTTGGATTTTGGTACTAATTATTTGTGCAGAATCTTGGCATATGCATGGCAAAGACAATAAATCAAACTACTAACATGTGTTATGCAGAATCGATAGTCAAAGACAACAAATCAAACCTCTAACTTGGGTTTTGCAGGTTGCCTTGGAGAAACAACCAAACTTTTGTGTTTGTGATTTTTAATTAGGCACTTAGTGATTTCTAAATAGGTTGGAATGAACATGTTTGTGCTTTGATTGTTGAGTGTGACATTGGAGTAGGAGAGTATGCTCTCATCCTTCTTAGGGTGATCAGAAATCCAGATCTTCGATACCATGCTCATGTCTTTGATTGAGTGTCTCCTTTAGAGGGCCTACCTTCCCGACCACTTTGCTTTTGCAAGAAAGTGATAATCGTGAGAAGGGAACGACCCAAAGTGAGTATGGCTAGAATTCCTTGGCATTCTAACTCACTATAAAAAAATACCTGATGGGCGAAAGCTTTGAAGGAAGTGTTACGTGGGAATTGCAGTTACTTGGGAAGTGATGACCCTCAAACTCTTTCTCATATCAACATCTAAGTAGGGCCTCTTGGTCTAAATCGTGCTTGCGTGACTACATTTGTTTGGTATCTTGATGGGCTTAATGTCTTAATCACGCTTGCGTGACATCAAGGAGTAATGCTTAACAGAAATCCTTACTACATACCTTGTTTTTAGAGGCCAAAAACCCTTCTAGTTGCTTGAGAAGGACAAATTCGGATACTTGGAAGAGATACTAAGTTCGCCATGGGGAGATTTCCATGGGGACTGATGCTTGGCTTCCCTGAGAAGTGAGTGTCATGGAGGGGAGCCCGTGGGGTCAAGCATCTATGTATTCTCCTTGAATCTCATAATGAGTCTACCTCTCAAGTACCTAATGTCTTTGCCTACCATAAGAAATGTGGAGATGAGCATGATTGTCTTGAGTCTAAGTTGTAATATCTTGTATTCTTTGCTTGTCAAAAGTTTAATTGCATCCCATTTCAAAAAGCAAAACAAATTGATCTAACATAAGATTAAACACAAGAGACATTCATCCAACAAAAATTCAACAAGATTCAAAGATCATCTTCCTAAAACATGGTTATCCAACATTGTTCAAAAACTTGTCTCAACATTTATGTCACTTACATTTAGGTTCATCCTAGGTTGCAAAGTCATTGTCAAGTATCAAGGTTAGGTTTCACCTAAGTCATACTTCTTTTGCATATCAATAAGAGTCATCCACTTGAGTATGTCCTCTTGTATTAAAGTCATACCATTGTCATACATTTATATTTGCATACCCTAAGTCTCTTCATTAAGCTTAAGTCATTATCATATCATAGCAATTGTCCTTTTGCATATAGTGTCAAACCTAGGTCTTGTCATACTTGAGTAATCCAAATCTTTGATAAACCCTAAGTCATTGTTAGGAGGTCTAGACCTTATCAAATCTTTTGTCCTTTTGTCATCAATATCATTTCGTCAAACCTAGCTTAGTATCCAAGCATATAGCGGAGACATTGTCATCTTGTCCTTTGTCAATTAAGTCCTTTTGTCCTTTGAGGTCTACATATCATTCCAATTTCCTAAGGGTCCCTCTCTTAGATTTGCATTTATAAGTTTGTCAAAGTCTTCAAAAACACCAAAAACATAGATTGCATTTTCATTTATTTAGTTTGCATTTAGTTGCATATCATATGTTGTCTTTGAAAAATTCCAAAAACATTGCATTTCCATAAGTGACATGCCTGTTGAGACAAGATCAAGATCTAAGAAGATGAGTGAACCAATGTATCAACCCATGGACAACATAGCAAATTCGCAGTTTCAAACTGGTCAAACAGTGCAAGTTGAAGGTTCATCAAACACATCTCTACCACCATATGGAATGGTTCAACTTGGACCACCACCATTATATGAACCAGTGTTTCTACCTATGAAACCAGGACATGGGAGTGTCCCACCAACTCCAAGAGGAAGTGCACCTTTCAACTGGAATCAGCCCAGCTTGCAACATGAAATACAAACATTGTATGAAGAACCAACTCTCTCACAAGGATTTGGTATAGACCATGGCATTCAACAAGAAACAAATCCAAATATCCAACCAGACTCTTCATCCGATTCCGATGATTCAGATGATGTTGACATGTTCTTTCAAAATCCAAAGATAACAAGAAAGATGGATAAGTTCTTGAGTAAGGTCTTTAAGATGTTTCCACAAAAATATCTTAACATGATGAGTAATGTGACCTCTTCAAGCGAACAAGTCAATGTGAAAAAACAACAAGGTGGTGAGTTGTTAAGTTTCTCTCCGCATCCAACTAAAGAAAATGTGCAACCTGAAACTCAGCCTACCTTGATGAGTAAACGTGCTTCAAAGGCATTGACAGTGACTATTCCTCAAAAGTCACCATTTGAGACAATAAATAATCCACTATTCAATGTAACACCTGCAACACAAGATCAAACAAGGACCACACAAATATTGACAAATATCCCTCAACAAGAAGTAGTTCCTAATATGCATAAAATTGGATCAACATCTAAGATGCAAGAAAGTTTCACGACTGGAATGCCTCATATCACTAATGTCCAAAGCAATTCCACGATGCAACAAAGTTCTTATGTCCCATTAAATTCAATATATTTGCCAAACACTATTGCGACAGATCCTTCGATAATGGCAACACAAAGAGCTACGGATAGTGGTTTGTACCAACAACAATTGTTGCAACTATTGAATAATATACAAAAAGTGCAATCGAATGTACAAACAAGCAATGTACAACAACAACAAGTTCGCATTCGACAACAAATTGCAGCGCCTTCGACACCATTACAAGTTAACGCAAACTTGCAATCATCACAATGGATTGGACAAACAACACAGCAAGTTAATGCAAGTGCCATACCCCATCCTAAGGAGAAGCAACGAAAACCATCTAAACAAAGTTTTTTACAATTGATGGGATATACACCATGACAACAATTGGCACAAAGTCAACAAATTCTGATCTGTTAGCTTCAACACCAACATGTGCCACAATATGTGCCAAGGCAAACAAGCTATCCTACTTCACAACCGCAATTGGCACCTATGCAATATCAACAACCTACTCAATTGCAATATCAACCTAGGCTCCAAGAAGCACAACAACAAGGTTGATATCAAGGCATAGCACAACCGCAACAACAAGAGATGTACCAAGAGCTTTATATGATGGAAATGCCAAAAACGACCATTGCAGAGTATCAACAACCGATCGAAAATGCGATATATCAACAAAGAATACCAACCGGGATTAATGATGGACCTATAAAATCTGATACAATTGCGCAACAACTTGAGAAGTTGCAATGAAAAGTTGACGCATTAGAAACTAAAGGAACAAAGAAGTTGTATACAGATCAAGATTTATGTCCTAATCCATTTGACAAGAGTGTATACATGCCTCCATTCCCTAAGCATTTTGAGGCACCCAACTTTGAGAAATATAAAGGGAATGGCAATCCAAAAGATCACATTCGAGCATTTTTTGCAGCATGTACTGAAGTAAGCTATGAGGAGACATATTTAATGTGCTTATTTGCATGAAGTCTCATGGGACAAGCCATGGATTGGTATTCACATTTGCCAGGAAATATAAAGACTTGGTCGGAATTGGCTCAAAAGTTTTTATCTCATTTTGCGTTCAACATTGACAGTGATGTAACTATGTCAGATTTATGCAATACCAAGCAAAAGCAAGGTGAACCATTAGTGACTTTCTTGCAACGATGGCGAAGCTTGTATAGTTGTTCTTCTCTTGATATACCTGAAGAACAACAAGTGAATCTATTTATCCAATATTTGGTCCCAGAAATGATGTATGAGCTAAAATTGAAAAGTCCTAGTACTATAGAGAAACTCATTAAGAAAGGAATGAGCATTGAAATGGCTCTTGTAGCTAAAGGAATTATCAAGCTCAATAAAGACAATGACAACACAAATTATTCAGGGGATAGAAACAGATTTTGGTATAAGAACAAGAATGTCACTAATGATGGAGTTGTTGATGCAAGAGCGGTGAATGCAAATCAACCCCCATTCACAATAAAGAAATTGAGTGTTCCTAACATGTCAACTATGGAACAAAATCAAGCACCAATGAGCAATGTTACTCAACAACCGCAATATCAGCAACATGCTCAATAGTCACAATATCAACAACATGCTCAACAACAGCATACTCAACAATATAATCAACAACAAGGCCAACAACAAAATCAACAATGCAAACCCTTCCGATTGCGGGATGGGCCCCCTCAATAGTTTACGCCATTGGGAGAGCCTATCGAATCAGTAATGAAGCAATTAATACAAGAAAAATTTATCAAGCTACCAGATATTAAGGCAGAACCAGCGGTAAAGCCGCATTGGTGGAATGATAATGCGTACTGTGAGTATCATCGGTCCAAAGGACATAAAACTACTTCATGTTTTCAATTAAAACATATGATTCAAGATTTATTAGAGCAAGGAGTAATTGAGGTAGATCCACCCCATCCGACCTCTAACACTGATCATACCATTTTCAAAACTCCTTTGCTTGATCATGACAAGGGTAAAGCATCTTCTTCCAACTCTGCTCAAACGGCCAATTATGCACATACCGGTTATAACAATGTCATTAATTGTTTTCGTGTGTCAACTGAGTATGTTTCCACCTTGTGAATAAAAGGACAAGATCCTTCTTGCACAGTCACCACTCGTCGATCCAAAATAGTCTTGAAAGGAGCTCCTGCAGCTCCCCCCAAACCAACTCCTGCAAGTCAGTATAATCTTTTGGATCATCTAGGAAAAACACCTGCACAAATATCCATTCTAGAGTTGTTGAAAATGTCTCCCATGTATTGTGCAGTCCTAGATAAAGCCTTGATTGAGTCCACTGTCCCAACAGATATTGATGTTGACCAGTTTCAAGCCCGGATTGGACATTTAGCTGTTTCCCAAAATGTCGCATTTTCTGATAATGATATCTCACCTAATAAGCTTCCCCAGAATGACCCTTTGCACCTAGAAGTCTTTGTCCATAATTGCAAAATCTGGCGAGTCTTGATAGATGGTGGAGCGGGTCTTAATATTTGCACCTTGAGAGTGGTCATTGGCCTCGGATATATAGAAAATGACATCGATGCTTCCAAAAGAATAACAATCAAAGCCTATGATGACGCTGAGCGCCCATCCAAAGGGATAATTACATTGCCTATCAGAGTCGGTCCAGTGACGGAAAACACTTTCTTGTAGGTCTTGGACCTTGACCTCCCTTATAATATGATCCTTGGCCATCCATGGATCCATGTCATGAAAGCAGTTCCATCCACTCATCATCAATGTCTAAAATATCCTTACAATGGAACTGAGATAACAATTCCAGGAGATCCTAATCCATTTTAGTTCTGTGCTACCCTAAAGGCTACTCCTCAGTAGCAAGTCCCAGTCAATAGAGAGGCCAAATCAGATAGTTATGTGGATCCTAATGCATTGTTAGATGTTGTCAAAGGAAAACTGAAGATACAAGACCAAGGGTGTGGAGAATATTCAATGGACCAAACATTCCTCATCGGGAATTTGCCAATATCTCCAAAATCATATGGAAAACCGCATTTATTGCAAAAGGAACCCAAGGTCATTATTCAATATCAGCCTCCCACTACATTTGCAAGATGGGGAGAACTTGACAAAGAAACTGTAGATGATGATGTCATAGATTGGCTCTATAAGGATCCAACTGAAATCCCACTTGTCAAGTTGCCAGTGGAATTGTATGGCAAAGGATTTACTATGCTGCAGAAGAAAGGATATGATGGTTGCAGTGGCTTAGGCCTGAACAACAATGGAAGGCTAGAACCTGTCATACCCAAGAGGTGACCCCCAACTTTAGGGTTAGGTTTTGTACCATTATGAATTGGATCCACATCTACCAAAATGTCCACGTGTCGAAAAGGGCGTGATTCTGATGATGAAATAACACCTGAGGATACCTGACCCGAGACTGATTCTAATGAATGGGAGTGGAGTTCTTTTTCTTCTAACTCCTATGCCCTTGAAAATATCTTCATTGACCCTGATAATTTGCCTATGGAAGACAAACATGAAATAACTCCTCTTCCTAAAACATGTCCTCATGCTTGGATAGAGTCATTTTGGGATCCAAGCTCCGAATCCGATGCAAGCAGTTTGGATAGTGACACCACAGATGTTCACATTTTTACCATATCAGCCCTCTCTATCCTTACAATCGATGATGACATGCCCCTCATTTACCCCCAGCTTATCCAACATGACCAACAAGAACCGCTCACATTGGACTATTTTCAAAATGACGAAGCAATTGCAGAATTCCTGGGACTACGAGAAGGCATACCACAAGGCGATCATAAAGTAGGCTTTGCTATCGACCTAGATTCCATAGCATATTTTGGGGAGTCAACTCCCTCTTCCAGTCATGAAAAAGAAAAAGAAAAAGGAAAAAATCAAAAGAATAGATCTTTGAGTGAAAACCGTAAGGCACTCTCTGATCATACAACAGTAAAAATAAAAGACGTACCTGCGGGTGAAAACCTTTCTGAGGTGCCCAAAGGTGGAAGAGTGGACGTACCCCTATCAATTCAAGATAAATCAACACTGCTTGTGGAGATGACTGAGGAAATCAATTTGGGTACACCTGACAACCCTAAGGTCATTCATTTTGCTACTTCTCTATCAAAACAAGAAAAGATAGATTTTGTCAATTTCTTTCTAGAGAAGAAGATCAGCTTTGCATGGTCCTATGCAGATATGCCTGGCCTGGATCCCGTGTTAGTCCTTCATCATTTGCCATTGAAAGTAGATGCTAAGCCTGTTAAACAAAAGCTTAGAAAGATGCATCCTCAGGTGGCTCTTTTGGTCAAAGTGGAATTGAAAAAATTACTAGATGTGGTCTTCATCAGACCCATTGATTATGCAGACTGGATTTCAAATCTAGTACCACTTAGTAAAGTAACTGGGGGCATCAGAATCTGCATAGATTTTAGGGATCTCAATAAAGCATGCCCTAAGGATGATTTTCCATTGCCAAACATAGACATCATAGTGGACATGACGGCTGGATATGAGATGCTTTCACTAATGGATGGTTTCTCCGGCTACAACCAAATCCGCATTGCACCTGAAGATCAGCATAAGACAGCAGTCACATGTGCTTGGGGCACCTATTGCTAGAATGTGATGCCCTTCGGTCTCAAAAATGCAGGTGCAACATATCAAAGAGAAATGACGACAATTTTTCATGATTTCATGCACACTTTGATGGAGGATTATGTTGACGACTTGTTATGCAAATCTGTCACCAGAGATAGTCATCTAGCCATCTTGGGCCCAATCTTTGACAGAATGGAGACCTACAAACTCAGGCTCAATCCAAAGAAGTGTGTCTTTGGTGTTACAGCTGGCAAATTACTCAGATATATTGTTTCTCACCGAGGCATTGAGGTCGACCCTGCCAAAGTCAAAGCAATAATGGATATGCCTCCACCTTCAAACCTCCGGCAATTAAGAAGTCTGCAAGGAAAGCTCTAGTCAATTCATCGCTTCATAGCTCAGTTGGCCGACAAATGTCATCCATTCCAGCATCTATTGCATAAAGGTGTCACTTTCAAATGGACTGAGCAATGTCAATCAGCCTTTCAAGCTCTCAAAGAATATTTGCTGTCGCCACCTATCCTAATGCCTCCTATTGACGACAAGCCATTTTTATTGTATATCTCTGCAACTAAAATGGCATTAGGCGTTCTCTTGGCCCAACAAGATGAGAACGGAAAAGAGTGAGCTATTTACTATATCAGCCGGACACTGGTAGGCTATGAGCTAAATTATTCAACTATTGAAAGGGCATGCTTAGCAGTGGTATTTGCAACACAAAAGCTTTGACATTATATGTTAAGTCACCAAACATTGTTGGTTGCAAAAATTGATCCCTTAAAATACTTTCTTAGCCGAGCAGCGCTGACGGGTGGCCTAGCAAAGTGGGTCATGATTCTCAGTGAATTTGATATTGAGTATATGGAGCGAAAGGCGATCAAAGGACAAGTCATAGCAGATCAACTTGCAGATGCTCCTATTTCTGATGATCATCCTATGTTGACCGATTTTCCAGATGAATCAGTCTTTGCTTTCACATCCTCTAATGAATGGAAGTTATACTTTGATGCGTCCCATACTAAGTTCAGGTCCAGAGCAGGCATCTTGTTTGTCACCCCTCAAGGTGACGCTATTCCAAAGTCCTACAGAATAACTTTCCACTATACCAATAACATTGCAGAGTATGAAGCACTGGTCACAGGACTCCGAGTATTAGTCCACTGGAACATCAAGCATTTGCAAGTCTATGGAGATTCTCAATTAGTCATCCGACAAGTGAATGATGACTATGAAACAAAAGATGAAAAGCTTATTCCTTATAAGCACATGGTAGATTTCTTCAAGACAAAATTCATAGCTATCCATTTCAGTCAAGTGCCAAGAATGCAAAACAAGTCGGCAGATGCAATGGCTACGATTGCCTCCATGTTGAATATGCCTCATAATATGGACAAATGTGAATTTTTAGTTGAACAATTGTTGGTTCCCTCTTTTGGCATTCCTACAGCTGATGTGATGTGCATTCTTGTTGGTCCTAACTCCCCGTGGTACAATGACGTATATCAATATTTGAAATCCCAAACCTTACCACCCAACCTTTTTGCTAACCAACACCGAGCCTTTATCTGACAGACAGCCAAATATGTCATCATCGCCGACACCCTTTACCGCCGTTCCTTTGACCATACCCTCCTCAGGTGTTTGGATTCTAACGAAGCACAAACGGCTTTACACGAGGTTCACGATGGTATATGTGGAGGCCATTTCAATGGTCTTAGCTTAGCCAAAAAGTTGATTCGTGCTGGGTACTATTGGCCTACTCTGGAAAAAGATGTTCATGATTTTGTTAAGAAATGCTATAAATGCCAGATTCATGGAAATTATATTCATGCACCAGCTCAAGAGCTTCATTCTGTTATATCTCCGTGGCCCTTTTCTCAGTGGGGATTAGATCTTATTGGCAAGATTCACCCGACATCTGCAAATGGACACAAGTTCATCATTACAGCCACAGAGTATTTTACAAAATGGATCGAGGCTATCCCCATGACTTATATCACTGGTGTCCAAATTTTAAAATTCTTGCTGAATTATATCATATGCCGGTATGGGGTTCCTCTTGCCATAGTCACAGATAATGGTCGACCTTTTAAGAATAAAGATGTCAAAGAACTCTGTGACAAGTTTCATATTCAACTTCATTTTTCCAGTCCGTATTATCCACAAGGTAATGGTCAAGCTGAAGCATCAAATAAAACCATTATCAAGATCCTGAAAAAGGTTGTCAATGACACTGGTCGAGATTGGCATGTACAGTTGAATCCAGCACTATGGGCCTATCACACTTCTATCCGCACACCTACTGGCACAACACCTTATTCCTTGGTGTATGGTGCGGAAGCCATTTTACCCTTGGAAGTGGAGATTCCTTCCTTGCGAGTTTCCTTACAACACCTGATTGATGATGAGACACACAAAGTCTCTCGGCTACATCAGCTTGAGATGTTAGATGAGAAACGTCAGACAACTCTAACACATTTGCAAGTGTATCAAAACCGTCTCCGTCGCTCTTATAATAAGAAGGTCAAAGGGCGACACTTCGAAGTGGGAGACCTAGTTTTAAAGGCAAATCCCAAGAATGCACAGTCTACTGACATCATCAAGGGCAAGTTTGAACCTAATTGGGTTGGACCTTTCATAGTAAGTGCAGCCTATGGCTCGGGGGCATATCAGCTTGCTACTCCAGAAGGTGAACCTCTATCTGATCCTATCAATAGCATGCATCTTCGCAAGTACTGGGCGTAGTTTTCTCTCAGCACTTCTTCAAATATGATCCTGAAAAAATACAAATAAATTGAAAAAAAGTGAAAAAATGATCCTGAAAAAATGAAAAAAATCAAGAAAATACAAAGAAAAAAGTGAAAAGCAAAAGAAACAAGAGCAAAAAAAGTAAAGAAAAAATGATTCGCCTTCTAGTGAAAACCTGGCAAACAGGCGCTTTGGGCAAGTACCATGGTGAAAACCTAGCAATTAGGCGCCATGGGTAATGAGATCATTTGCTCCGTCATCTATCATGACTTCTAGCTATGCTTTCTCTCGGCCGGTTTATCATGCCTATCTTTGTCTCGACCCAAAGTTCTGTTCCAGACCTGGTATTGGTCAACATCACTATCTTGTCTACTCCAGTTTCTTGTACATATGTTTTGGTCCTAGTCTATGTGTCTTTCAAATGCGCATTGGGTGCCTTCCCCTTGTCATGATCAGTCACTGGAGCTTTTGAATCAAATAATGTCCTGAAAAAAGTCATAAAATTTGAAAAATGTCCTGAAATAAATCCAAAAAAATTGAAAAATGTCCTAAAAAAAGTCATAAAAAATTGAAAAATGTCCTGGAAAAAGTCATAAAAATTGAAAAATGTCCTGAAAAAAGTCATAAAAAATTGAATAATGTCCTGCAAAAAATCCCTAAAAAGTCAAATAAAGTCATGAAAAAATGAACACAAAAAAAATTTGTAAAACTTGAAAAAAAAAACAAAAACAAACACAAACATTTTGCAATAAAGTGATCCCTTTGTGCATAGACAGATTGCTGAGCATACATCCAACGACAATCAATTCAACACTGTGCTTTAATGAAATCATGCGTAAATAAATGAACTTTTCAATCAAATCAAACACTCAAACTGATCCAAACTATCATATCAATCGAATATTAGCATCCAAATCATTTGTCCTTGTTCCTACTATCATGGGTCTTATATAGGGTGTGGTATACTCGAAACCAGACTGTGTCCTGTCTTAGACGAGGTACCGCATTTCCTAAAACCAGATAGCATGATCATCCTATCAGTCCTTTCAACTTTTGACAATGAAGATCAAGATTTTGTTTGATTTGTTGGAATTTGTGCATCTTATCTTTTTATTGATTTATCTTTGGCTTAGATCATGTTCCTATGTTGCTCGATGATGTCACTGAGTGATTTAGAGTGACCGGGATGGCTCATGGTCTCTTTCTTTTTTTTGATTGTGATTGTCGTTTGTCTGTGATGTGTCTGTCTTTTGCAAAAAGGGTTGCATTTCAGCTCTGGCCTTCAATGCCATGATGCTACGCATCCATTTTGCTACATAAAAATAAAGGTTCTCACCTACAAAGTGCATTACTGAAAGCAATTTTTTCTTCAATTGTCCTCTATCTCATGTTCTTCTTAATAACACTTATTCCGTCTGGTCGGATAGTCAGTTCGGTCTAGTGCTCCGATATCCAAACATACATATTGCATCCTGCATCCATTTGGTTAGTACATTTGCATTGCATCAAGTATCACATCAAGCATTTTATCCATTTCATATTATAAATGCATCAACCATACATAAAAATACATAAAAATACATCCATACATGTTCATACACAATGCATAAGTCATCCATACATGAAAAATAACTACAAGTCATAACACATTTCATCCCATCATATCAATGCATATCATATCACATGTCATAATAATATTAGAGTACAAAATCAGACTGTCTGTCCTAAGTATGGCCCGCAGGCTGACTACATAATATCAAACTACATATGTCCACTGCCTGTCATAAGGAGCATGTGCCTCTGTCACTGGGTGCTCCCTCTATCCTCCTCATCCCTGCCATGTCTCGCAGATGATGTCCCTCCTGGTCCTGGATGTGGTGGTCTCATAGGTCCACTCACCCCCATGCTGCTCAATGACCTCCGAGAGCATGACCTGCTCTCTGTCCTCGATCGTGCCCAATATGAAGGTGCTCTCCACTCTGGTGGAGCTGCACTCTCATATAGTGTCCTCCAATATAGTCTCTTCTCTCTGGTCTCTACCAGCATCTGTGCCATCTCCCATGCACTGGCATCCCTAATCGACCCAATGAACTCAGTGACTCTCTGTCCCTCTCACTGTGCCTGAGTTATTGCTGTATCTCATTCTGTCCTCAAGATGGCATTCTATCTCTCCAATGTCGCAATATAATCCTGCTGACTCACTATGGTAGCCCTGCACATCTCCATCTCCTCTATCCTAGCTGTCTCTGACTCTATGGGAATATCCTGCAATGTCTCCTGATCAGCTGAGTCTAGCTCATCATCGTCCTCCCCACCATCATCTCCGTCCTCGTCCTCCCCACCATCATCTCCCTCATCTCCATCCCCATCCTCCTCATCACCCTCATCATCCTCCTCGTCCTCATCATCTCCCTCCTCTCCTGTGAGTGGGAAGTCCTCCTGTCTCCTCGGTACTGGAATGTCAGGATCTGTCAAAGGCACTGGTCATCGCTGTGCAAACCATCGCTCATACTCCTCTGTCATCCCAGCATCCACTACATCTGACCTCCAATCCCACTATCTCTGATGAACCTATGCAAAGTCAGCATATGCTATGTGTGGCTAAATCATACTCTCCCACTGACTTGTCTCTCTGTGAGATCGGGCAAAGCATGCCATCCTCCTGGGTACATCCTGCGTCTCTCCAAACTGTCGTCTGACCCTCTCTGGTAGGTACAACTCAATCACTCTCTGGCAGTTCACTGGTCACCCAATCAAGTACCTCTCCTGTCTGCAATATGGTAACTCATCACTATCATCTGACCATCTGGGGCAATCTTGATGTGGCCTCCATATGAACTCTCTCAGTCTGTCTAGCTCATGTCGCCAGTATAATATGTATCCAAACGGACCCTGTCTCAGTGCTCCACCATAGCAATACACATATGGTCGGTGTGGTACTACCTGTCTCTCTATAATCGGTCGACATATGGCAATGTGCTCAAATGCCCATACCTGAAGCAATGTGACTCCACAGCTCAGAGTCTGCACTCCCTGATACGCTATCTGATGCAGCTGAAAATAGAGTATCGCCAGTACACATGGTCCCCATGCATACACCGTCCCCTCTGTCACCATCCTCTCTAGCACTCTTCCCCATCTAATAGGGAATCCATGTCCTCATCTATCACCTGCTAGAAGACATGCTATCACCACTGCTATCACTACATATCGTCGGTCATACTTGGAAGCCATGCTGTCCTAGCCGATCTCCCTCTCAACGATGTCCAGATCATCTGCGTCACACTCAAATAGCTTGCATAATGCATCTCTCCCTGTCACTGGGTCGTACTCTATCATCTCCCCATGTATCAAAATGCGGAGGATGCGCCATACATCCTCTAATGTCACTGTCGCCTTGCTAGTCACCAAATGGAATGAGGAGGTCTCCGAATGCCATTGCTCTACCAATGCGGTAAGCAATCCTGTGTTTTCCCTAATCTCAGGCATGAATGTGATGTAATATATGCCAAGTCTTGCTAATGTGTCTCTGTCCGTGCTCCTGAGTCTATGTCATAGCATGAAACAGTCTGGTCGGTTCTCCCGCGTGATCAATGGATACTGTCGACTCTGCATCACAATTGGGGAATATTTTTGTCAGTTTTAGGGTTTGCTCCTATAGGTTGCATTTCCTCATTTTCATGTCCAAATCAGGGTGTTTTTCATCTAATCTGACCTATCCTACCCATATCCCCCCTTTTCGGATCATTTGCATGTCATTTTGACCAAAATTAGGGTTTTCAGTGCACAATTGCGCCTGTGTCAGAGAACCTGCGCCTGTGTTAGGTAACTTGCGCTTGTGTCTTCCTACACAAGCGCAAAATACCTCACACAAGTGCAGAACTCACCTACACAAGCACAGAAGTCATTTTCTTCATTCCCTGTGGGCCCCGCAATGTCCTGCAAGCCATCAAAATTCATGAAATTGAAAACATGGGTTTTTGAGATCCATACTGCTGCTCCTGCATCATCCGGTCATTTGAATGTGTGTACACATTCTCCAAGGTGATCCACCATTGGAATGTTCGCCATCTGTCTGCAAGTGTCCTTGTCCAGAGCAATAAATTCTCCTCTTTGGCTAGTACAAATGAGCAATTTTCACCCTCTTGGTCTCATTTATAGCTCTTTGTCATTGCATAGATGGACGTGCGTCCTCTCCATCTTATGTTGGTCGCGGTCTTGTGCACCTTAAATTGCTTGTCTATCATGTATCAACGCTTGCGGAATCATACTTTAACATTTGCGCATTGCCTCATTTTAGGTTTTTGCGTCGCATTAACATTTCTCCTATGATTTGCACTTGGTCTTTATCATTTGTGAACATCGAGTCATTCTTCTACATTCTTCATTCATCTCGCTCTCAAATTTGGTCTTGTCGACAACACTATCCAGTCATGATTTTGATCGATTTTATCTTGTTGCATCAATGTGCATGCTAATTTGTCATCATTTTGGACATCTTCAATCCTAATTAGGGTTTTGTCCTCTTATCATCAATCATATCATTTTGGACATCGTCAATCCTAACTAGGGGTTTGTCCTCTTTTCAATCTTATCATCTGGTGATCGGTTTCTCAATCTTGTCGTTTTGCGATCAATTTGTCATCGATCGTTGTCATGTTCGATCTTGTCATTTTGCGATCGATTTGTCATCGATCGTGGTCATTTTCAATCTTGTCATCTTGCAATCTATTTTATCATCGATTCTTGTCCTTTTGTCAATCTTGTCATTTTGCGACCGATTCGCTATCGATCATTGTCTGTCTCAATTTTGTCAATTTGGATCAATTTGTCATTGTTCCTCGTCAATTGGCGCATTTATCAATCAAATCATTTATCATATTGGTCCTTTGTTAAATCAAAATTATGATCGACATTAATTATCTTCAATCAGGACCTAATTGTCATCCTCGCATTGCTAATTCACCTTCTAGGGTTTCATGATTTAATCATTTAACCTTGTGCGTCATTTCTTCCTCTAGGATTAATAGATTATTTATTTATCCTAGGTCTTCTCATTGCAATTAAATATTCATTTAATTGGCTAATTATTCCTCTTTGTGAATGAATTAATTAATAAATGAAAAATTATTGATTAATTCACTAATTTCTAATTTTCATCAATTTCAATTTCCTAAATTCTCAATTTCCTAATTTCCTAATTTTCTAATTTATCCAATTTCAATTTCCTCCTATTTCTCTCCTAAATTTATGGAAATGACATGTCAATTTGTCATAATTTGTCATAATTGACAATCAATCAATTTTGACATAGAAGTTGTCATAATTTGTCATAAATTATCAATCAACAAATTGTGCATAGAAAGTGCATAATTTGTCATAATTTGTCATAATTGACACAATTGATTTGCAATTTCCATTTGAATTGAATCATGCTAATTTGATCCATTTCTCCAATTTGTCTATAAATTGGATGAATTTCTTCAATCAAAGCCCTAATCCCTAATCCCTAATCAGACTATCGAATTTATGCTTCGAGTATTCTTGTGTCAATGTCAATCTTGCTTTCACAATTAGGTGTATGCACTTGAAGGTGAGATCCACAACAAACCTATTTGGAGAAGAAAGAAGAACAATGGAGCCGCATGAAGGAGCATTCGAATCACATCTTTGGTTTGCATAATCTTTGCTTTTGAATGTTTTATTTTATGTCTCTATTGAATGTGTTTAGGATTAGATCATTGCAATGTGTGTTTGTGATTGAGCTAATGACTAATGTTTTGATATATACTCGCTTGTGATGATTTCCTATTTCCTAACGTACAAGAAATATAAGGTCTATCAAATGGATGTTAAGTGTGCATTCCTGAATGGAGAACTTGAAGAGGAAGTCTTTATTGAGAAACTTGATGGATTTTTACTGATAGATGACAAAAATATGGTTTACAAATTAAGGAAAGCCCTTTATGGATTAAAACGAGCTTCTAGAGCTTGGTATGTGATGAGCTAAAGCTAAAATAATAGCTCTTTTATTTCTATGGCTGATAAGTTTTTCCAATGTTTTAAGTTGCATATTGGGAAAAATTTTAAGTCATGTGATGTATCAGAGTTTTGATTATGTGCATTTTAAATGATAGCCAAACCTGTTGAACCCTGCATTGTTCTGAATTAATATTCCTATAGCTATGCGGATTATTAAGGTAATATCATGCGTGGATGTATAAATGTTATGATTAATGAAAATGGATATATATATATATATATATATATATATATATGTATATATATATACATATATATATATGTATATATATATACATATATATATATGTATATATATATATACATATATATATATGTATATATATATATACATATATATATATATATTATATATATACATATATATATATATATACATATATACATATATATATATATATACATATATATATATATGTATATATATACATATATACATATATATATATATATACATATATATATATATATGTATATATATATATATATATATATATATTGTTTGTATGTTCTAACCTTTAATGCAGGAGTAAATAAGTTGTTGCAGAAGTGGTTGTGTTAAGCCAGATAGAGAATCATGCCATGCAAATAGTTGGACACATTTCAGGGCAGTTGAGCATTTAAAAGAGTGGAGAAGATGGTGTTCAAGTGAATCAGCAAAGGAATAGCGAGGTGATACTAGACTCATTTATGGTTGTCTCCAGCAAGCATCAATCTAGTAACCACTGCCATGCTATATTCTTGGTTGCGGTTTAGTAAAGTCCCATGTTCTTTGTGGATTAACTTCTTCTCCTTGTTATAATAAGTGTTTCCACCTAATTTCATGGGCATGATCTAAGTAGTTGAAAGTTTTTTATAATTTTCTTATAAATAAAGCCCTGCACCTCTTCACAAAGGGTCAACAGTGTTTTCCAAAATTAGAAGTATTTCTCTTATCTCATGCATTGCATTGACTTTTGGAAATAGTGAATAAAAGCTATGTTATTCTGAGTATATAGAATCATTTTGAAGTTTGGATACACTCATCCAAGGGGTCCCACTTGGTGAGTATTCTTGTGTGATTGTTAGATTAAGGTTCCTTTTTACTATAGTAGATGTTCTAGCAACTGATTGTTCCTGCAGCCACTAGAACCAGATCCTGTGACTATTCCTGCAGCCAAAACGGACAGATTAATTCATGTTTGTCAGCTCTGAACTTAGTTAACAGTTAGTTAGTTAGAATATTAAGTTAATGTTAAGATTTCTTGTAGCCATTCAATTGTCATATTTTTGCTTATTTATTTTAGATATACTTAGTTGCTACAGTAGTGCAGAATGACTTCAATCAAAACTTAGTGCATATACAATGCAGACCCATTTCAAGTAATGGGTCCCTAGGTTGACAGGTAAATGAACCTCAGTCATGGAAATGATAGCTACTCAAAATGGATGACCAATCTTTGAGTTAAGACTTTAAATCTAGTTATTGTTCTTATTGGCTAAGTTAAACATTTTTGGTGTTGTTGTCAGGGATGGTGTCAAACTAAGAACCTATCATAGTTACAAATTTTTATTTTCTCAGTATAGTTGGTTTTGATAGCTCAGTTTGTTTTATGTAATTCTCATGAATTTGCATGCATAGACGAAGAAGAGATGCTCAAGGTAGATTCCTTCCTAACTATCCTGATCATACAAGACTCAATCCATATGAAGCACCAAATGTAAACCCTTTTGTTGCACTTTACCAAGCCCCAGATAATTTGAACCCGCTTGCATTTGAACTTTCTGAGAACAACCTTCATTTCCTCTTTGAACCTCCTGAAGAGGACCCTTGTCTAGCAAATTTTCCTCAAAGACCAATGCAAGGAAATCCACCTGCTGGTGAGAATAACCCACCTCCACCTATGAACCCAACGTTTGAGTTCCCCATTTCTGATTTGCATGATAATGCTAACCTCAAGAACATTCCAGGTTCTTCTCTTCCTAAATTTTATGCACTGGTGATAGAGGACCCTGATACTTTCTTGTTTGAATTTGATGTCCTCTGTAGGACTTGTGATTACACTACAGATGCTCATAGGCTTAAAATATTTCATGCCACTTTAAAACAATCATCTTTGAGATGGTTTATGAGTCTAGGGAGTAGTACAATCACTACATGGGATGAGATGAAATAGTTGTTTCTTGTGAAATATAAAGATTATTGTAGAGGGACTGATCACCATGGGGATGATATCTTTAAAATGACACAAAGGGAGGATGAGAGTCTAGAAGATTATCTAGAGAGATTTCTATTCAGTGTCAACAATTCCAAGCATAGTACTTTAAATGAAGATTCTCTTAAGTTGATATTTCTAAGGGGGATCAGTGACGAATGCACAGATGCTTTAGACCTTATGGGAGGTGGTGATATAACTCAATCAACATGGAATGACATAGCCAAAATTTGTCAGAAGTATTCCAAATCTTCTTCTAAGAAGAATAGGCATTTCAAGCTGGTAATGTCTTCATCAACATCTAGTAATGGATTTTCACGAATGGAGCTCAGTCACCTTTTGGAGGATTTTAGAGATGATATCATCAACAATATGGCTACTCAGTTAGACACACTTCAAGCTAAGAAGAAGCATGAGGAAGTTGGTGCAATGCTCACAAAATTTTGTCCACATTATAGACAGAAGAAAAGAGACATTAGATGTTAGATGGCTACAAATCTTGAAGTTCCTGATTTCAAGACAGTACAAGGAGATGATGAACAAATATTTTATGTTGCTCAAAGAAGGCCAAATTTTTGAAGACAAGGTATGCCTTCTGATCCACTTTCTTTTTTTGATTATAATGGAAATTCCTATGCACAAAATAATCAGTGGCAACCTCCATATTCTTAAAATTTTAGAAATTATCAAAATTGGTATAACTATCAAGGCCAAGGGCTAAATTTTTCCAATCAAACTCCACAGTGGCAGCAGCCACAAGGAAATTGGTCTCAAACTCAAGGACCATGGCAACCATTCGAATGGAATTGGCAACCCACTCCTCAATAGAGAGGAAATCAGCAATGGTCAAATTAGTCTTTTGGTTATCAGCAACCTCTACAGCAGTCTCAACAGCCTTCTATAATGCCCCCTCTTGCTACTAATACCGATCCACCTAAACCCACACATCTTCCCACTCAACCCATGCCAAATCCTAATAGCAAGCCTCAACAACAACAACAAGTTTATTCAGCTGATCCTAATCAATACCCAACATATTGTCTTCTATAAGTGATATTCACCTTAGATCTGGGACAACTTTGCCTAACCTGTCTCCTCCAGTTATAATTGAAGTACAAAAGGAAAAGGAAATATCTATCCCAGCAACCCAATTTCCCCAGAGTCAACAAATACCCCCATTTCCTCAAAGCTTGCAAGCTGAAGAGATTCCTCAGCAAGAGGATATATATTTTCATATCATTGATCAGCTGAAACACATATGTGTTATGATTCCATTATTTGAGGCTATTAATGATGTCCCTATCTATGGTAAGGTAATTAAAGAGGCATGTTTAAGGAAACTTGGTAGAAAGAAAAAGGATCCGCAAATAGTGCATGTAATGGGTCAATTGGCTGATATTATGTTGGGAAAAGTTTCAATACCTAAATATTCTGACCCTGGTAGTCCTATTGTGAAAATAGTCATCAATGGCACTCAGATAAATAATGCCTTAATAGATTTGGGAGAAGCCATCAATGTAATGACAAAGGACATAATGCAAAAACATAACATAACCAGTCTCGGGCTTGCTCCTACGGTCCTGTAACTTGTTGAAAGTTCCACAGTTTGGCCTGATGGTATGATTGAAGATGTTGTCATTACTCTAGACTACTGGGAATATCTGACAAATTTTATGATCTTGTCTCCTAAAGCTACATTAAGGGGATATCCAGTCATATTAGGTAGACCTTGGCTTGCTACAACTGATGCATATATTGGATGCCCATTAGGGGACATGACTATTTCTGATGGAAATACTACTAAAATGCTAGCTCTATATTCACCTTCTCAGCCCCAACTTGATCAAGAACAAGTTGTTGGCATTGCATGAAGATTGTATTGAAGAAGTATAGTATTGTCATTGATGTCAATAGAAACCAATAATGAAGTAGTAAAGCAACTGGTAATGAAGCAAGTGTTGCAACCGATAATGAAGCAGTGTAACAACCGGTAATGATGCACTAAAGGTCAAGCAATAACCCTAACCAGTTGAGAAGAAGAACCCTAACTGATAAAGCTTGGAGATCGATTGTGATGATCGATGATCGAATGATGATCGGTGATGAGGATGCCACGTAAGCATGTTGTACGTGATGAGTTTTGAAAAGGTTTTGGGGCATGAATATGTGTGGGGGAAAAAGTGACACTAAGAAAACATGCCCAAATCTCACTTTCAATCACACACTAGTGGAATACGAAAGAGACTAGAGGTATCACACAATTGGCTACTTCTTTTTGTGGAAGAGAGAGCCACGGGCTACCTATTAGGATTTCTATTCCTTTGTTGCAAATGATAGATAGAATGATGCAAGTTCAACTGTTAACCCTAAAGTGTAATTATGAACTAGTAACTTTGAGCACAAGATTGTAGAATTGAGATTTAATGATGAACAATTGTAAGGATAAGAGGAGAAATGTAAATGTGTACCTTGAATGGATTTGATTCTACAAGATCTGTTGCTGAAGCCAGAAGCCTGAAATACTGAAGCTGCTACCTCTGAAACTGCCAAAATTCACTGAAATTGATAGGGACTAGGGCACCTAGCGCCCCTGTCCTGGCAAGACCAGGGCACCCCATGCCCCTGTCCTAGCTTTCTGGGTCAGAATTTGGTGTGGAGTTCTGTCTCGGTCCACTTCCGTCGGATCTGCAACTTGCGGCGTCCTTTGAATTCGGAAATCTGCACTTATATTTGAAAAGGGTTGTAGGTGGCTATATAGGGTTTTACCTTAGTCAAACCCCCACTTTGGTGATTTCCAACTCCACGAATAGCCAAGTTGTATAGTAAAAGTTGTGTGTGCAGACCTTGTGTGTGTGCAAGATCTTAAAATGAAAGTAAGCAAACTAGAGCAACCTAGAAAGTAAACCCTAATTGCTTGTAAATGATAAAGTAAATGCTCCAAACTAAGATGCAAAGTGATCTAAAGCATGAATACAAATGATATAATGAGGCTTATGCAAAGACATGAAAATAACATGAAATCATACCCAACCCCAAGGGAGGGGTACAAGCCAATCTTCAGTCGGTGATCCCTTATTGCTCTTCAATGTCTTCAGAGCCCTAAATGGATGAATGAAATTGATGAATGCTTGATGGATGGATGTTGAATGTTGTTGAAGTCTTCAAAGATCTGCTCTTTCGCTGCATAGAAGGTCCCTTGAAACCAAATTCGGATCCTTTCAAATGAAGAAAGAGAGCTCTTATATATGAAACCCTAGGTCTTAATTTCAACTTTTGGCCAACCTAGAGATTGAATCTCCCACCAATTTATTGGGGTTAAGCTTTATTTTATGATTGGATCGTGCTCCTAAAATTTTAGGAAAAATGTCTGGGACTGTGTGCACTCCGGGCACCATGGTCCCGGCAACTTCTCACCAAATTTTCAGGGCCGTCGGATATGATGATTTTAGAGAGAATCCTGAAGTTACAAGTGACTTCGAGATGTTTTGACCCTTGAAATCAAGCCCCCAAGTTCAAAATAGGACCTAATTAGGGTTTTTGATTAAATGATGTATTGGAGGAATAAAATGAAAGGGGTACACTTTAATGAAAGGGCCCAACTTTATGATGAAATAGAACCTTAGACCTAATTAATTTAATTAATTAAGTGCTAAAGGGGAAATGCAATGCAAAATGCAAAATGCGCCAAGGCGGGTGCTAAACTAGGTGTGAAATTGTACCACCCTAGCAAGTGCGTACAATTTACGACGCTACAGAATATAATCGTTTATCTTGGGAATGATCAAATGCATAGTATGAAGTGAAAAACGCTTCATGTGTTACAAGATTCAAAGTGTAATGATCCAGGAACATTTGTAGATGCCTAGAAGAATGTGAAGTTGATTGCACATAATCTAATGGTCAAGATTGAACTGATATGTTTGTAATCTCTATGAGAATTGTAGGGTTTGTGTTGTGTTACTAACCTAATGTATTTGCTTATAAGGTCATTGATTTGATTCAATGAAGTGTTGACAAATTTGGTTAGGTGTGAAAATGATTGTTGCCAAACCAAGAGGTGTATCTGTAGAATGATGTGAAGGCAGATAGGAGTAGTAAAGGATCTGATTCAGGAAGGAAGTACTATTTCCAAATTAGTCAAGAACCTGTTGTTCTCCAACCATTACAATAGTAAAATCCTTTAACTGGGTAAGCTTTAAGAGGCTTGTTATTAAAATCCTCTAACCAGGTGATCCATTAGCTTGGATTTGAAATCCTCCACCAAGGTTACCTTTAACATGGTATTTGTAGTAAATCCCTTAACCGGGTGGTCCTTAACCAGATCTGTTCCTAACAGGACATTATTGTATAAGCTTCTAACAAGGCTTGGCTCCTAACAGGGCGAAATTCAAAAGAGTTCAAAATACTTGTGGGTATTCATCCCCACTGTGGTTTTTCCCATTTGGGTTTCCACGTGAAAAATCATTGTGTCAAGTGGTGAATGGTTTTGTGGATGTGTTTCTGGTATGATTGATATGAATGATTAGTAAATCTGCATAGATATATTTACATGGTTGAAAATGATCTGAAGTATGTTATTACTGTTATTAGTGAAGTGGTTTAAGGTTTTGGTCAAAGGTATTGAAGTTTCAGATCTGTTGCATTGTATCACCGAAGTATTTGGTCAACCAGTAAGGTTTAGCAGTGATGCTTCAGATTTGTTAAAGTGTCTAAACTGGTAAACTTTGTGAATTATTTTTGAGTTGGAAATAAGTTTGATGAAAGCCCAATCTATTGATTCACCCCCCCTCTTAGTAATTGACCGGATCTTTATAGTTTCATCATATTATCAATTGGTATAAGAGCATTCCAGGTCCTCTTGAGGATAAACCTAACAACTTGAGGAAAAGATCTAGGAGAAAATGATGAAGAGAGAAGGTTTGAAGTTTAATAGAGATAACTATAGAATCTGGAGTGATGGGATGAAGATTTACACCAAGAGTATTGTTAGGTCCTGAAGACAACTGAGAGGGGGGCGGGGTGAATCAGTTGTCCAATAAATTCAACCAAAATTAAGTTAACCAAAACTTAATGCTTAATACCGGTAAACCAAACTTTATGTCAGTAGACAGTCTTAACAGTTAATTGCAATACCGGTAAAGAATAATGCATGAAACAGAAAGACAATAACATCCACAACACATAACACAAATGTTTGTATGTGGAAACCCTATAAGGGGAAAAGCCATGGTGGGAAGCCTTACCCACAATCAAATGATACTACTGCAGATAGTATGTGTGTAGAATATGGATTCTGCACATGTAGAAAGGCCAGTTGCCTAGAGCTCACTGCTTAATCACAAAATGAGAGTCACACTGACTACAATTGGATGATTAAATCCAATGATAATGTACTGCATAAAATAGCATCTTCATATGTTGGATTCAATACCGGTTTAGTTCTGATTGCCTTCACAAAATCCTTCCTTCAACCTTCAAATGATGTCCGCATGTATAGTTCTTCTTATTTTTGTATATACCTTATTGCAATCCTTTTTGCATTCACACACTAATCTCACAAATGAGATCTTACATTTATACCATAACCTAAGACCAATTTAATAGGTCAGCTCACTAAAAGATATTACAATAAAATTAATTACAAGTAAATCAATATCTGATGCATGATGTCAGCTCAATGCATTTACAATAATAATAAATCATCTCCATAACATGTCATGTTGATCTGGAATAGATATGCCTCCCAGTGCTTATCTTGGACCTATTTGCCAGTAACAGCAAATATGCAAACCCAAATAAACAATTAACCAAATCGCCAAAACCAAATGATTGAATAATGTCTTCAACATAACCAAGTAGTTTCCAAATCATTCCAAGTACCGGTGAACAATATAATCTGCTAGTGAACCAAATACTGGTGGTTGTGCATAAGTCTCTGACTTGCCAGTGAACATAACCAAAATCTCCAAGTGCTGATAAGTGTTGACAAGTGATGACAAGTGTTGACATCAATGACAAGCCATATCAACATATCCAAAATGCCAACAAGTATTGGGATCAGGTTGTTAGTAAGTAAAACTTGCCTAGTGGAATTATGATAGATGATCAAAAGAAGGAGCAACATGAGAACAATCAAGCATTAGAGGCCATCACCAGTACCTTGTCCGATTCAAAATATGTTGATGTTCATGGACTAGAGACTGCATATGAAGTTTGGAAGAAATTGGAAAAAATCTATGGCGGTGATGAGCATGTAAAGATAGCCAAGGAAGAGAGTCTCAGAGGAAAATTTTATGACATGAGAATGGCTGAAGGTGAAAACATTCAACAGTATGGTCAAAGAATCAATGAGATAGTTGGAGAAATCAAAAGTTTTGGAGGTACAGTGAAGAATGCCACTGTGGTTAGCATGGTATTGAGAACCCTTCTATCGGTCTACGCTATTAGAGGTGCAGCCATTCAAGAACTCAAATCTATTGACAAGACAAAGGTAACTCTTGACTCTATCATTGGTAAATTAACTGAATTTGAATTAAATGGTTTTGATGGAAGTGTTCAAAGGTCATAATCTGCATTTGAATTAAATGGTTTTGATGGAAGTGTTTAGAGGTCATAATCTACATTTAAAGCCTCAGTCTCAACCCCACTAGTAAGGAAAGTCAGAGAAGTAAGCTATAGTCATGAATCTAGATCCAGTAAAGAAGTAGATGATTAAGATAGCTTGATGGAACTTGTAGCATTGTTGGCCAAGCGGTTACCTAGAGGTACCGGTAAGTATAGAGGTAAATTACCACTGAAATGTTTTTCATGTAAATGGATAGGACATATTGCTGCTAACTATCCTAATAGAGATAATGAGGAAAAATGAGAGAAATATAGGAAGTTTAAAGGAAAAGGAAAAAGAAATTGTTTCATTGCAATAGATGGAGGTATTACTGATGAAGAATCTGAGGAAGATTCAAATGAGGACATTGTTTTTGTTTCTATCAAAGAAGAAATATCTAATCAGAAGACATTGGTCTCTCACTTGGATAGTTCAGATGACTAGATTATAGACAGTGGTTGTTCACACTACATGATTGGTGACTAGAGAAAGTTTCTAACATTGAAAGAATTTGATGGAGGTGTTGTTGGATTTGGGAATAACTCTCCCTGCATGGTGAAAGGCAAAGGATCCATTTCCCGAATGGTAAGAGTAGTGCAGATGATGTCTACTGGGTTGAAGGTCTAAAACACAATCTGTTGAGTGTTTCTCAACTCAATGACAAAGGTTACCCATTAGAATTCAAGAATGGAGTTTACAAGATTTTTGGAAGCAAAGGTGAACAGATTGCAATAGGCAAACAAACCAGAGGTAATATTTTTCACTTAAACTTTAAAGTTAATAATTGTTTGATTGCAAAAGTAGAAGATAGTTGGCTTTGGCATCAGAGGTTTTTCCATGTGAACTTTGATAACATTGTAAGAGTCAGCAAGTCAAAATCAGTAAAAGGTTTGCCATAGTTGGACAAATCGGTGAATGCTTTGTCCAAGGAATGTCGGTTAGGGAAAATGACATCCTCAACTTTCAAGAGAAAATCTTTCTCAGCTGAAAATTTGTTAGATTTGGTTCATATTGACCTATGTGGACCAATGAGGACTAGGAGTATTCAAGGAGATCGATACTTCATGATATTTATCGATGATTGTTCAAGAATGATGTGGGTCACATTCTTGAAAGACAAGATAGAAGCATTCAACAAATTTAAGGCATTCAGAGCCTTGGTTGAAAATGAAAGTGGAAGGAAATGAAATGCTTAAGAACTGATCAAGATGGTGAATTTACTTCAGAGGAATTCACTAGATATAGTGAAGATAATGGGATCAAGAGGCAGCCATATGCACCAAGGACACCACAACATAACAATATTGCAGAAAGGAACAATCGATAAGTGGTTGAAGCTACTAGGACGATGTTAATTCAAGGAGGTGTAGCTAAGACATTATGGAGAGAAGTTATCAGCACAGTTGTTTATACAATGAACCGGATACTGGTCAAAAGAGGTAAAGACAAATTGCCCTATGAATACCGATAAAGTAGATCACCGAATGATAGTGACTTCAAAAATTTTGGTAGCAGATGCTTTATTAAAAGAAGTGATTATATTGGAAAGTTTGGTGCCAAAAGTGATGAAGGCATATTTCTTGATTACTCCACCAACAACAAAGCTTACAAGTGCTACAACAACCAGACTAAGAAGATTATTGAAAGTGTCAATGTCCGAGTAGATGAATTTCCTGAAAAACCTGAAGAAACCACCAAGCAGAAGGAAGAAGAAGAACCAAACACACTATTTTTGGAATTGGAACCGGTAAAGCCAGAAGTTGGAGAACTGAACATAGAAGTCCCAATTCAACTAGAAAAGGAAAGTCCAGCAAAAGATGATGAAGGTGAAGAAGAAGAAGAACCTAAAAATTAAGATCAAGTTATTCCAAGGTATGTTAGACTCAATCACAGCCTTGATCAAATTATTGGAGACAAGAATGTAGGTGTGTTAACTAGAAGAAGGCTAAGAGAGAACTCTTGTATGATCTCCACCATTGAGCCTAGAAAAGCAAGAGAAGCATTTGCAAATGAAGACTGGATCAAGGCAATGGAAGAATAGCTTGATCAGATAGAGAAGTATAATACATGGTCATTGGTACCCAGACCGGAAAATAAGAATGTAATAGACTCAAAGTCAGTATTCAAAAACAAATTGAATGAAGATGGAGTAGTGATCAGGAATAAAGCCAAACGGGTTTCACTGATAGAGTTTTGGATGAAGATCTTTTATTAATTTCATAAGTGGTGTGGGTGTATCTTTTGATGGAGTTTCATGATTTTGTCAGTGATCATGTTTGAGACTTGGCAGTTGGAGATCATTGCTGAAGCATGTGGACCTATACTAGGTCCCGGTTGATCTAGGTTATGGACCGGCTATGTAACGTGTGGATAGGACCTATTGATGTATTTTCGGGATGTCTTATGTGTTGATATTACTTGTTTGGTCTAAGGCCGACATGGTTTGTAATTATGTAATTAGTTTGTTGTCTAGTGGTCGACCTGATTGTTTATGGTCAAGGGTTTGTATATATAGATGCAAGATCTCATTGTAGATCATCATGGTTAATGAAAAAGGTCATGGTAAGGAATGTAATGTTCAAATAATGTAATATCATTCAGGTAGAGGAGTTGGTCGATCATTGGAGATCGAATTGGGTTTATGTAAGAGGATTTAGTCCTCTGGTATTGAGCTTAACCGGAACTGTACTTAGGCATAGGAGATGCTATCTTTTGTAGTTCAACACTTCTCCGGATTGTAGTCTAGATTTATATGTAGTCAGTGAGACTCCTTTTGTGATGAGTAGTGTGCTCTAGGTTGTTGGGCTTCCTGCAAGTGCAGCAAGTGCAGGCCCCTTCATGGTAATTTACATACTTACTGTAAAAGTATTATCTGACTGTGGGTATGGTTCTCACCGTGGTTTTTCCCTTTACCAGTTTTCCATGTACAAATCTTGGTGTTGTGTGGATGGCTTTTATTCCTTGATTATTGTTTATGCTTAATTGGATTAACTGTTATTCCAGTATTATTGTTTCGGGTTTCAGTGTTAAAGTTTTAATTGTTGAATCTTCCTGTAATATGTGACAACTGATTCACCCGCCCCCTCTCAGTTGTCTTCTGATTATCTGAATTGTCTAACAATCAGTATCAGAGCTTTGTTCCTCACTGCAAAAATCTTAACTGCTTGAGGAAGATCCTATGGTGACTAACAGTTCAAGTTCATCTAGTTCTTTTGGAGCTATCTTTCGAAGCAATATTTTGAGGCTTGATGGAACAAATTACACAGTATGGAAGATTCAGATGGAGACTCATCTAAGATGTCTTGGCAAGGAGATTTGGGAGATCACACAGAATAGTGTTACACCCTTTAATCTGGGATCTGGCAATCCTCCTCCAGCAAACCTAGACCAGGAGCTTGTGAATGATTGTAGAGAAAGAGAAGCCCTTCTATGTGTACTTTCTGATCAACAAATAATGGAATTAACAGAAAAATCATCTGGAAAGGCTATATGGGATAAGTTGGAGACTCTTAATGAATGTGACCCTATAATGAAGATTGCTAAACTTGATGGTTACCGGGTGAGATATGAAAACCTAAAGATGAAATAAGATGAAAGGATTACTGCATTCATGGAAAGGGTAAATGAGATTGTTATGGGAATTCAATGTTGTGGTGGAACTCTGAGCGAAGATGAAATTGTTTCTAAAGTCCTGAGAGCCCTACCACCGGCTTACAAAATGAAGGATACTTCTATTAAAGAGTTGAGAACAATGGCTAATACATCTGTCAACAGAGATACCTTGGTTGGGAAACTATCTACTTTTGAACTTGAGGAATTTGGACCTTCTGCAGTTGTGAAGACTAAACTTGCTTTTCATGCATCTACATTTGCGACCAGTGAGCAAGATTCAAAAGCTTTATATGCAAAGGAGTTAAAAGATATGAAAAGAGAAGATGATGAGTTTGAGTAACTTGAAGAATTATTTGCTAGAAGAGTATCGAAAGCATCGGTAGAAAGTAAGTATGAAGGAAAAGTACCTTTTAAATGTTTTGCATGCAATAAGATTGGTCATTTTCCATCTAGATGTCCTGAAAGAAATTCAAGATTTCAAGAAAGAGTTAAAAGATCATTTAAGCCTAACCCTGGATATCAGAACAAATATAAATTCAAGAAAAATAGAGACAAATCATGCTACATAGTGATTAAGCAGGCATTACTAATTGAGATGATGAACCGGTAGAAGACTCTGCTATTGGATCCAACAATGGGAAGGAATGGGCATTCCTAGATATCAAGGAAGATGATCTAGCACTAGAAGAGAATGTGCCTGAGGAGAAGGCACTTGCTTCTAAAATTGAAGACAAGGATGAATGGGTAATTGACAATGGTTGTTCACATCATATGATTGGAGATAAAGGGAAATTTATGTCTTTGCAAGAATTTGATGGTGGACTAGTTAGATTTGGAGATGACAAGGCATGTATGATCAAAGGGGAAGTAACTATATCATTGGATGGTAAGAACAATACTGACATTGTTTATTATGTTGAAGGTTTGAAGCATAATCTTTTGAGTGTAGGATAATTGGTAGATAAGGGATTTCAACTACAATTCAAGGATGGAAAATGCAAAATCATTAACAGATCTGGCTCAGAGATTGCAACCAGTACACAAACAAAAATCTATGTACTAAATCCTCTACCTAAATGATATTACATTATTCAAACATTACATTCCTTGACCATGACCTTTTTTATTAACCATGATGATCTACAATGAGATCTTGCATCTATATATACAAACCCTCGACCATAAACAATCAGGTCGACCATTAGACAATAAACTAATTACATAATTACAAACCATGTCGACCTTAGACCAAACAAGTAATATCAACACATAAGACATCCCGGAAATACATCAATAGCTCCTATCCACACATTACATTAAATCTAGTCCATAACCTAGATCAATCAGGACCTAGTATAGGTCCACATACTTCAGCAATGATCTCCAACCACCAAGTCTCGAACATGATCACCAACAGCATCCTGAAACTCCATCAGAAGTTGCACCAACACCACTTATGCAATTAATAAAATATCTCCATCAAAAGCTCTACCGGTGAAACCCTCATTGGAACCAAAAACCAATCTTCTAAGCAAACAAGATAGCATCCAATCACCAGACCAAATATGAGTATAAGTATCATGAACAAGCCAATTCCATCACCAGAATATACTAAAGCCTACCAAATCATGTTGAATCCAAGTTAACCAAAAACCACTCATCCTACCAGGACCAGAAGGGTGTCGATAAAGCATCCAAACAACTAGTGGTGACATCAATGATAAAAGATCAATGCAACACATAATCAATTCCACCAAATAGCTAACACAAATAAAGTAAACACATAAGAACTGGTTGATCTTTTGCTATCAATATCACCTACCTAGTCTGAATCTACATAACCATTAATATCAATTGAAATCACATCTCCAACCAAATTACCATGATAACACAAAGAGTACTTTGAGGTGCCCTTCAAATATCTAAAGACTCTTTTGACTATATCCCAATGAACTTTACCAGGATTAGACATATATCTGGAAATAACTCCCGCTACTTGGGAAATGTCTGGTCTAGTACAAACCATAGCAACTATCAAACTTCCAAATTCTCTAGTAAGGAACTATTCTCATGTCTTCTAGGTTTGATGGAGATGTACGATAATCTAAAACAGATAGTTTCATTTCAACTGTAAAAGGAACACACAATGGTCTACAGTACTACATGTTGAACCTCTGTAAAACTGAATTCACATACTTACTCTAGCCTAGCCATATCTTTTTGTTCACTCTCTCTCTTCTAATTTTCATCTCAAAAATGTGTTTCACTGCACCGAGATCTTTCATTTCAAATTTAGCAGCAAGTTGAGAATTTAATTCTGAAATCATACCTTTCCCTTTACCAATGAATAATATATCAACAACATATAATGCAATGTACAAGAAATGATCACCATCATATTTATAATAAACACAATGATCTGATTTATAACATTCAAATCCAAACTCAACACATATGTATCAAAATTATGGTACCACATCCTAGGACTCTATTTGAGGCCATGTACAAATATTTCTTCAATTTATTGACCAAATTACTTTTACCTTTCACCACATAGTTCTTTGGTTGTGTCATATAAATATCCTCCTCCAAATCACCATGAAGGAAAGTATTTTTCAGATCCATTTGCTTAACCTATAAATCATAAGTAGCAGAAATAGAAAGAAAAAATCTAATGGATCTCATTTTTGCAACACAAGAAAATATCTCACCATAATCAACACCCTCAACCCGAGAGTAGCCTTTTGTAACCAACCTTTCTTTATACTTCTCAATGCTTCCATCTAAATTGATCTTTTTCTTAAACACCCATTTGCTAATAATAGGATTTCGTCTTTTAGACAATGGTACAAGATCCCATATATCATTCTTTTTCAAAGATGACATTTCTTCTTCCATAGCAATCTTTCAAGATTCTATATCATTCATACCTAATGCCTCTTCTTGAGATCTAAGTTCATCAACATTAGTATTCAAAGTAAAAATATATCTCCAATCATCATGTGAATACCTTTCAAGTGGTTGTCTATGTCATGTAGACCTTTAAACAAGATGAGTTGGAGGTTCTTCCTCCTCTTTTGTTTAGATTCAGAGCTAGATGAGCTCTCCTCCACTTCTTGTCTATCAAGTGGTCTTGATTAAACTCTTTTAGGCATAGAAGGGAATTGAATCACATCTTCTTGTTTAGTTTAATTTGGTTGCAATGTAATAAAAGGAGACTTAATTTCTCTAAAAATAAAACTTCTACTATGAATTACCTTTTCTACAACATGGTCCTAAAGCTTGTATCATTTCACACCATAATTGTAACTGATGAAGATACATTTCACAGCCTTGTTCTCCAACTTTGTTTGCTTCTCTTTTGGCACATGTGCATGTGCCTCGCAACCAAAAATTCCAAGATGTCTCAATGAATTCTTGTGGCCTGACCATGCTTCCATAGGAGTTTTATCAACAAGAGTTGATGTAGGAGACCTATTAATCAGGTAGCAAGTAGTGGCAACAACTTCAACCCAAAACTTTTGTTCTAGACCAGCACCACTCAACATACTCCTAGTCTTCTCCATCAGTGTCATGTTCATTATTTCTACAACTCCATTCTGTTGTGGAGAATATGAAGTTGTCTTATGTCTATTAATACCACAGTATTTACATAATCTATCAAAATCATTAGAGTAAAATTCACTGCCATTATTGGTCCTCAAACATTTTATTTTCATTCCAATCTACAACTCAACCATTGCTTTAAGTTCTTTAAAGTGACTAAAAACATCATATTTACTCTTTATAAAGTATATCCATGTCCTACTAAAATCATCAATAAATGAAACATAATATGTGGATTTTCCAATGAAAGGGACATCTAGAAGACCAAACACATTAGGATGAATAAGATCCAAAATACCACAAGGTTTATGTGAACTCATTTAAAATTGAACGTAGTTTTTTTTCATAAATGCAATGCTCACAACAATTAAAGTCAAGATTACAATCATTCAAACCTTCAACAAGGTTTTTATTTTTCAAGGTCCTTAGACCCTTTTCTCCAATGTAGCCAAATCTCTAGTGCCATAACATAGTCTTCACTATAGGTAACTTTTCTTCAAAGGAAATATCACCCTTAGGTAACCAAAATCCATGTTCATCCGTTGAAGGTGAAACCCTCAAATATTTTGATGAAGTATCCACATATTTACTTTTTACAGAAGTGTTGTTACACTCAACAATGTACATGCCTCTAGCTTATACAAAGTGTCGAACCTAACACCTCTAGTAATCACCATAGAACCCTTAATCATCTTACATTATACATCAGAAAAGACTACCTGCACACCTACATCTATCAATTTTCTCACAAATAATAAATTTTGTTTTAATCCAGGGGTATGCAACACACTGCTAATTTTTTTAATTCTACCATCAAGAAACCTGAACCTAACTTTAGCACAACCAAGAATATCTAAATGTGAATCATTACCCAAGTACACCTTACCTCCATTAAATTCTTCATATTCAAATAAACAATCTCTACTGGAAGTCATATGAAAAGATGCAGCTGAGTCAATTAACCATGCATAATTATCTACATGAGTAGCCAAAGCTACAATGAATGCATCACCATCTTCCCTCTTGGACTCAAAATAAGAATCAAACTTCTTCTTTTTCTTATTTTTCTTCTTTTCATTTTTGTAGTCCTTATGGATGTGACCTAAATTATTGCAATTCCAACAAACGACTTTGGACTTTCCAAGAGATTTTGATCTCCCTCTAGATTTGGACTTATTGCGCTTCTCAATCTTCTTGCATTTTTCCTTAGGTCTTCCACGCACAGTTAGGGATTCCTTCAAATTAATGGATACATTCCTTCACATCTCTTCACTAAGTAGGGAACCCACCACATCTTTAGACTTCAAAACAACAAAAGTACTATCGATAGCCATAACAAGAGAATCCCACAAATCAGGCAAAGAAAAAAGAGAGATCTGACAATTCTCCTCCTCATCCATGATACTAAAACCAATAGATACCAATTGAGCCACCAAAATATTAAATTCTTCCAGGTGGTCTATAGTCCATCCACCCACTTCCATTCTCAAGGAGCATAATTTCTTCCTCAAGAAAATTTGATTCAATAAAGATTTTGCTTGATACATTTCACCAAGCTTAGTCCATAACTTATTTACAGTGTTCTCTTTGTGGACATTGATTAGAACAGAGTCTATCAAGCACAATTTGGTTAGAACGTTGGTTTTATAGTCCATAACATCATATTGAGTAGCTGCAGTAGGATATGAGGGTTTTGAGACATTCACATCAACAGCATCCCACGGATCTTGATCTATTAGAAAATATTCCATCTTTAGCTTCCACATCTCAAAATTACTTCTAGAGAAGTTCTCCACCTCTATTCTCCCTAACGAACTTGCCATCTGAAAATTCCTACAACAAGATCAAAAAGTATCTTCTACACAAGATCCTACTCTAACCTAGATTAGTTCAAAAACTCCAACAACCCACAACTGAAACCAAAGGTTATCAGGCTCTGATACCACTTGTAAGGAAGTTAAGTAGTAGAACAACTTCCTACACTGACCTTGAGAGGAGGGTAATGCACAAAATTTACAAATCATTAGAATAGTTATAAAAATAAATATAATATCATGCATACCACAACACAATGATTTACATGGGGAAAACCCTTTCGGGAGAAAAACCCCACACTCCAAAAGCAACTCAATATATTATTCAACAATCAATAACAAATTAAAATATACTTGCAGAGAAAGCTCTTCACATGAGTACTACCAATCAGATACTCGGAGGTAACTCAATAGCCATAAGACTCTTACACACAACCTCTATCTCATGCACCTCATATACAAGAGATACAATACAAGAAACCGTCAAACAGTATTAGAAAACCATGGGCTAAAACCACCCAATAAAGTAGAGCCAACCTTATCTCCATTCTACATGCCTTATGACGTGTCAAAACACACATCAACACATTTTCCTCCCTTTTACACCTCATTGATGTGTCTAATGCAATTTATATTTCCTATTTCAAGAGTCCAAACTTTCAAAGGCCATAACTTGTGTACCAGTGTCTAATTGATGAACTGTTTGATGTGTCGGAAAGCTCACAAAGTGTTCTATCACCTTGTAACAGGATATTCTAGTTACACCCACTTTTAGGGTATTTTAGAGGGTCTAAATTCCTCAAAATTAAATTTAAATCTTTCATCGCACCCTCCAAAAATGGAAAAATTAATATCTTCAAAACTAGCTATGATCTTGCAACAAAAACTTACTATAAATAGTAACCTCATGTAAATGCAAGGTTGAGACACCATTTTCCCAATAAAAATAAAGAGATGAATGTATAAGATTGTTCAATGGTCTTAAGGATGCAATGGAGTTGCAAATTTATTCATTTTTCAAGTTGTTAGTAGATGTTGAAAAGGTAAAACAAAGTGTGATAAATGCTGATATTTTTTACATTGTAGTAAATTTATGTCCTTTTATTCATGTGTAGAATACTTCTCTTGTGGGCTTGAAGAAATAGTTCAAGGATATTTAGCCTAGTAATGTATGACAATTCTTATAAACAACTGCTAGACAGAAGGTTATATGATGATATTTGTACTCAATTTTTTCCTTGTTTGAAGATTTTTGAGAGAGGGAGTTATAGATATAAACAATGTTTTTTTGGAAAGAAGAGTTTCCCTTTGTTTTTGATGTCAAGGGGGAGAAGTATTTTGTAAATGGGAAGAAATATTTTTGTTTTGACATCAATGACAAAGGGGGAGATTGTTGTACATATGAGTCTTTGTTGTCATTAATGTCAAACCTATTGTTGATCCAACTATTGGTCTAGTTGTTGCTTCTACAAGTCTGAAAGTGATGTGATGCAGAAGTATATGGTCTGACAGTATTTTGGTTAAGTCTTTGATATTGGTTTTATATAGGTGCTGGTCCAAATGTCTATTAGTCAGTAATATGATGTAGAGTTGTATGTAGATTCTTGTGCAGAATGATGTGGAATTTTTGAGAAAGGTGGATATGCTATGTTAACTATTTGTAAGTGTTCTAGATGTTGGTAAGTGTTGATGATATGTTGTGTTTCTGGAGGACTGATATCTTCTTGCTTGGTTTGGAAACTAGTCTAGTGAATGGTATCTTTGTCTAGTAATGTATGGTTGTACTAGATATATATCAAATGGACTTGTGAATTGGTATAAAATATTTTTGGTGGATCTATCTTCCTACATTTCAATTTTTTAGTTGGGCAGTTGTTTACTATGAGATCTATTTATGTTGGTGATAAGAGTTTGTCTAGTTTTAGGATGTTGTGGAGGAATGCACTACATTCCTCATCTTGCTTGTTGTCTATGGATGTTCTCGAACATTGGATTATGCTCCTAACATGTTTTTCTACTTTTTTGGTGCTCCATAATCTAATTTTTGGGTTTGGATTAAGTGTTTGGGTAAAGAAATTGGTATGAACCAACTTATGTACTTTGGTTTGTGTGGTTGTGTTTAGAACCTTTATGAGGGTAATTTAAATGTATTTCAACTTCCTATGAGAGCATGTGATGAAGTGTATATGATTAAAATGTGATGAAAGTTTGATGTGATATAGAGGTTCGGATGTGTTACAAAGCAGTAATGAAAGATGAATCAAATGAGTATTAAGTTGTGAACTGTTATCTACATGTTTGTAGATGTTATTCTATTTTGTAATTCAATCTCTTATCATTATTGTATCAAGATAGATGTTTTGTATATTGCCTTGAATAAGTGATCTTCAGTTGTGCAAGTATCTCTTTTCTATCTTTCCCTAGGGTTGTGCACCTTAGCATGCAAATTCAGAGTATTGAGCTCCCTATCCTATGGTCTAAACCATTGTAAACACTTTTATATATATTGTGAGTTTGAATATCATTATGGTTTTCCCCATTTTGGGTGTTCCATGTAAAAATATTTGTGTTCCTATGTGGATGATTTTATTGTTTCAGTTATTTAGTTTCAGGCACATGTGATGAATGGCTGATGTGGAATAAATGTTTTAATCTGTTCAAGTTTAGTATATTTTGATTCACCCTATTATCACTATTTAAAAAATGGGTATTCTTGTCCCATAATTGGCTAAGTCTATGAAATTTTTGAGTCCGGTATGGCCTTGTTACCTCTAATTGCTTTAGGTCCAAAGAGGGTTTAGGGTTTAAGTCTTAATCGCTCTAGTGTCTGAGAAAAACCCTCTCCTTCTTTTTCTGTGTTATTTTATTCACTTAAAGAAGGGTTTGTTTGCCGTGAGAAGTGTTCCCCCCCTTTCTTATTTCTTCCTAGGTGGGTCTAGCAGTGCAATATTTTTCTAAGTCTTTCCTAAGGTTTTAATTTTTAATTGGGCCCCTAACCAGTGAGCAGGTTCCTTTTAATCTAAATGCGCGCGTGATTTCGCAGCCCTAAGATGTTCGTGAGTTGCCATTCGCGAAGTGGCGAAAGGCTGAAGTGGGTTCGACATTCAGGTTTTCACTAAAGATAAAGACTGATCAAGTTCTATTTGATCGGACGGCCTGCGCGGTTTCGCAAGCCAAAGATGCACAGGTTTTATGCTTCACGAAATGGCGAAAGAGAAAATTGCTCCATGAGGTGGTAAGGATTGAAAGTAAAGATCAATCAAGTTCCTTTTGATCGGATGGTCGACACCATTTTACAGCCCTAAGGTGACCGAAATTTAACCTTCATGAAATAGCGAAGTGACATGGAAGCCACTTGGTCGGTGTCGTGGCGGAACAGATGGATTAGACCACTGACAAAAAGGCAGGTTGTTAGATACATGTGGTGGACCTGAAGTGGATCCCGTGGAAGTTGTTCGATGAATAAAAGATTGACACATTGGTTTCCTTTGTCAATCAGTTGTCAGGTTGGATGATGCTGAGTCAGAGGGCCCACTTCTATCGGTTAAGCTTGTTAAAGAGCGGGTATCTCAAGAAGGATCCTACGATGGGCACTTTTTCGCAGCCCGAAGATGCAAGGTAAATACCGTTTGAGAAACAGCAAAAATCGCTAGCCTTAAGCGCTTGGTGCATAGTTAGTGGGGTTAGCCGCCAGTCACAGGATAGAATAAAGACCAATCAAGTTCCTTTTGATCGGACGACCCGCGCGGTTTCACTGGGTAAATATGTATGATGTTTAGCATTCACGAAATGGCGAGATCTAAGCCCGTTGTTGGATGAAGAATAGTCAATAAAGTAAAAGTCATGCAAGTTTCGATGGATCTAATGGTTAGCGTGATTTCACTTGATGAAGAAGCATGGATTTTAGGCTTCGTGAAATAGAAAAATAAGAAAGTGATAGAAACATAGACGTTTTGTGATCCATTGGAGCGAAATTTTTGAATTCATTCATGAATTCTATTCTGAGGTGATGGCAAAGCATGTGGTGTTAATGTCATAGTTAAGAACCCGATTCTTATATATATGCTCACATCAATTGAATGCACGCATCATTTCGAAGAGTTGTTGTGAAAAAGTTGGTGCAGAGCAGAGTTCTTCAGGCTGAGAACAGGTTTTCTTATATCTTGCTTACCAGTTACTTGAAAGTTTGATTGAATTGTGGTTTTGTTATGTTAAAGAATTGCTATGATTAGTAATTGAATTACTTGCATATCATTGAGATGGCACCCAGAAGGGTCTTCACAGGGAAAGTTAATTACCAGGAGAGAGCAATTTGTGATGATTTCCTGGAATAGTTGTCTATGTCCACAAACATAGCAATTAAGGTTAAAGAATTAGTGCCCAAGGCTCCTCACTTGAGAATAGGAGAAGGATTGTATGACAAGGGTGATTGGCTGAGAGACCCACAGATAGGGTTTTCTGGTTTGGGTTTATTCAAGGTTGGATTTAGTATGAGACACTCCCCAGCCCCAATGAATAGTATTTGGGAGTTGGATGTAGGTAAATTGGTGGTCCCTGGAGTGTTCATGGATGTAGATCTCCTAACTCAGATTGCACACAACTATGACCCTGTTACCAAAAGTGTTAGGGATATAAATGGAAAAACCCTCATTGAAATAAATGATGATGAGTTCAAAAATGTATTTGGGCTCAGTGAGGTGTCCAATTATTTGAAGCCCATTAATTTTAAATCATTGGCTCAAGTCTACAATGCACAAAGGAATCATCTTATAAATGGGCCTCTTAAAGAATTATTTGTTAAAATAGGTGGATTGACTGTTGTAGAACCTAATACCATGGAGCCTTTCTCCTTAAATTTGTTCACTCTTAGAGCTAAAGGATTATACTGGTCACTCTGCCAGATTTTTGGAGAGGATGTTGAAGTGAACATGCCAACTCATTACATGTTAATGATAGCTCAAATTTTAAATCCTTGTCTGGCAGTTACTTGTGATTATGCCCCCTATATTACTGATGCGATCTATGAAGGCTTGATAGGGATAAAGAATGGTAAGGTGGATAGGCCTTTTGGATGGTACTCCCTTCTCATGCATTTGTTTCTATTCAAGGGTAGTGACTACTTTGCCAATGCAATGGATCTGGTGAAAGAAAAGGATGGGGAGAAAATACCTGATCAATTATGGAGCACAGTGTTGTCATGGGACAGGGAAGATGCTAGCTACTTAAAGTTTGATAAGTGCTTTGCATCCAAGATCAGAATTCTTTTATGCTCAGAGAATCCAAGGGTCCCTAAAGGTCTTTTGGAGTTTCTTAGGCCAAAGGAGTATGCTGAAGGAATCAAAATTGTCCACAAGTGGGGTGACATGTACTTGTACCCTATTTTCAGAGTGTATGGTTTCAGAGGCACTCCATTTTTGTTTCCATATCAGGTCCCACTGAAAGTAGGAATTGCAGAATTCCTCAGGCAGATTGGGAGTGTGTAAGAGGCAAAGCTATCTAACAGAGGAAAAGGGACCATCTTCCCTATAGTAACAATAGCACATTATTTTGTCATTACTAAAGGTGGGTGGAAGTGTTTTGAGGATTTCTTTCAACCATATTGGCTATCCACTGCAGTATCAAGGTCTTCTAACCCTAAAGACTTCTTTAAAAGTATGTTTAGGAAGAGGGCAGTATGCAAAGGCAGACCTCACCAATTCTAATTCCCTGAAGACCTCATCAAAAATGAGTTTGATTTGGATGAGCAGGAGCTAAGGAAAGAAAAATGGGTGGCCTACAAGAAGGCTCTGAATTTTGTGCACCAATTTGACACCAGCTATGATCCTTTGTCTAGTTTTCACCCCTTTGAGGAAAAACCAAAATTCCTAATTCTTTGCTTTGAAGATGTAATGCAAACATTGAAGGAGAAAAGGGAAGCAGTGATTAAAAACAACCCTGAGAAGGCAAGACTAGTTCTAGCTAGGTCTACATCTGCTAAAGCAATCCCTCCTGGTGACTATGTGCTACATAGAAAGTCCAAGTACATTGTGTTTGTGCCAACAACGGGGCAACCTTCTACTTCAAAAGGAAAAAGGAAAATACAAGATGTCATTGACATTCAGGAATCCCCAAAGAAGCAAAGGGTGGGAAAGGAAGTGCAATCTAATGAGCCCTTGTATTGCCCATCTCAATCCCCTATTCATATAGGAGATGAGCAAGCAGCAACTGAGAAATTCTTGTAGTTAGGGAGTCTTAGAGAGATAGCCTATACCTGTGATGAAATAGAAGATGGAATGCCTCAAGAGCCAGAAGATTCTGAGATGAACATAACCAACAATGAATTCAAAGGCCAAGAATTGGATCCTGCCATTAAACAAGCCAGTGAGGAATTCTTAGCTGATAGCAACTTTGTTACCTTAGGAGCTTTCATGCAATTTGTGTGGAAGTAGAATATCGATAATTTTAATGCCAGATGTGAAAAGAGGAAGAGTGAGCAGCCCCACAAGGATGCAGCTGTGGTGGAGGAAGAAATAAAGCAAGAAATGGTCACTGAATTTAAGACCATCACTCCTAAGCAAGGAAGGGAGATGGTAGAAAAGGCTGGTGTACTCATCCTCCCTGAATGGGATATAGCAAATGCCTTGGTTCTAGAGGCAGACAGGAAAGAAACCAAGCCTATGGAAGGAGTAACCTTCAACAAGGATAATGTTGCTTTGGTCATGTGGTCTCTGAAAAGAGATGAAAATAAAAAGAAAAAGGATACCCCAGAGTCAAGCTACCTTGGAGGTATGATAGTGAAGAGAGTGCAAAATACTGGAGTGGTGGAGGCTGCTAGCATAGTCTTAGAGACTACAAAATTCAGTGTTGCAGTGGTAGAGAAAGAAGCAATGGAAAAGGCATTTCTCCAAACTAAGTTAGAGACTGTCTTGAAAGCTTACAATGATGCCAAAGGAGAGGTAATGAGCCGAGATACTATTATTGCTAATTTGAAAAGCCAATTGGTAGGTCAATACCATCGAGGTGAGTCCTCAACATTGATGATTGCTTCTTCTCCTGCACAGCCTCCCTCTACTAGCCCTATCATTGAATTTTCACCTTCTCCTGCTAGTTCCCAATCAGTTGAGATCACTCCCCAGGAGTTAGAGAAGCTAAAACAGGCTCAAACCATGTTTGCAAATAAATATGAAGAGAGAGTGAGGGCCACAATTTTGAGTTTTGCTGACACTATAGGATCATCATTGGTGTATAATAATATGAGTAAAGTTTTGGATATGTGGAATGAGCTTAATGGAGACAAGGTTGTTCTAATGCCTATTTTGGACAAGTGGAAGCCTAGGGAGGAGGACATAGAACTTATATGTGTATCTTATGATGGGGTAGGGGTTGACCCCATTATCAAATCCACTTGTGACGTAACAAAGGATCTAGCAAATTTAGCAGAAGGAGTAGATAATGCAAAGAGGAAGATCAACTTGTATAAGAAAGAGTACACTTAGCAAGTTTTTGAATTATTCCCAGGGGGTTTTGCTAGTCCAACTCAATTGAAGGACAAAAAAATATGGCTTAATGAATTAGGAGCCAACCTATCATTAAGGATAAAGGGAATCATTAATACAGATGATACTTCTCTATTTGTCAGAACGGTTGAGGGGATAGAGAAAATTAAATCACACTATGGTTTCTTAAATTCAGAGGTCAATAAAATGAGGAACTCTTGGAAGAGATTAGCCAAGACAAAAGGGAAAGTTTTTAACTTCTCATGGCCTGCTGATGACGTGTACCAAGAGTGGACAAGAAAGTATACTATGTTGGATGCAGAGGTTCAAGAAGAAGAAGTCAAATGACAACCACGGGAGAGGGGCCGTTAGAAAGTGGAAAAGATTTGCTACTTCTTGTTCAAACAAGAAGTTTGTTGTAACAAACCTTTTGAAAAGGTCTGAAGCTTGTATGCATCCATAATGTTATAAATGGATACCAGGACTAGTAAAAAGGGGATCACAAGAATTTGTAAAGAAACTCTATAGAAATTTATATGAGTTTTGTCTAAGATCACAGAGAATATTTCTGAGTTTTGTAAGATTTTTTCAAAATGAATATCAATATATAGACCATAAAATTTCGAGCCTAGAATTTGTGTTGTCTTCTGGTGTGCTTTCAAGTATTTACTAGTTTCATTTGGGTAATCTAGGGTTATTCAACTGAACATGGATTGTATAGTAGTCCTTATAGATATGTTTCTTAGCTTTCTTCTTTAGGAGAGGAATTAAATACATGAGGAATATCTCTGTCAATATGTTATTTTGTTGGAGACTTTGAATCTGATGAACACTACCTAGTCTAATAAGGAAAGACTCTTATATATGTTAGGCATGTATGGGGTTGATAGAAGCCGAAGTGATAATATGTATGGAGATGTTTAATTGTGAAATCCTTGTTTAATTTAGATGACTTTGTGGCCTGGATTAGGCACTGGTATCAGTTGTAGTTCTCTTGCTAGATTTCTTGTAGATCAATACTGAACATGAGCATAAGCTTTCTTTCATTATTTTAGTTTGTGTTTGAGGCGATAAGATTCACTAGTTTTGGACTGGTTTACTGTGGATCTATCCTAAAAGTGTGAAATTATTCACAGAAGGTATACCCGCCTAAACTTTGGATAAGTTCAAAGTGTAGAAGGTTCTTGAAACCTTGTCATATGTTGCTCTGAGGTTCTTTTTCTTTGATTTCTTTATTTGCAGATAGAGTTATTATATTTCTTATAAGGGATAAGAGAGGAATCAGAATTTGAGAACAACACACCCCCCTCCTCCCAGCATCCAGTTGTGTTCAACACACCTAAAGTGAAAATGCTCCCAAAGGCTATTATTGGTCCCTAATTAATCTTATGTAATTGTATTGGTGTAATTTGGAATTAGGGTTACAATTAAGATAATAAAACTATAAACAATCCAAAATTAATCATTACATGGAAAGAGGGGTCAACCTAATAGATCTAGCTTCAATCCAAAGAAGGAAATGGTTGAAATTTTGATTAGATTCACCTTGCTTGTAGGCCTCCCTCTTTCTAAATTTAAATGGATTAGTAATTATGAAATTAGGGCCAAACAAGTGATAATTGAAGTAAATCATCATAAATAGATTGCTATAGATATCCCATGGAGCCACAAACTAAGATCTAGGTAAAAGATGTTTAAAACATTTTCCTAGAAATTCAAACTAATTTTTTGAGACCAGGTAGTACATATTCACCCTAGTCCTCTAAATTTTGCTCTGTCAAAAGCTAAACCTACTTGTCACTATCAACTCTGTCAAAATTATTGAGTACAATTCATGCACCTGTTCCCTACACAGAGTGAGGAAATATGTTGTGGATAGGGATTTTCCTTAGCTCAAACCCTAATTTTGTAATTAACCATACAATTGAATGATAAATGTAATATAAACTATAACAAGATGCTTTCATTTTGAGGGAAATGCTAGATCTGAAATGAAATGCATGTAATTTCAATGTATACCTTGATGAAGTTTTATTTGATCCTCATGCAAGGGTTTAGGATTTCTTGTATGATGTCTTAGTAAAAAATTTATCATGGATGCCATATTGAATGCTTGAACTTGACTTCACTTCTTCTCTAATGCTTGATGAATGATTGATTGCTTGCTCGCTTTAATTGGCTAGAGTGGAATTGAGATCATTAGATGACTTAGATGATTAGGTTTCAAATGAGATGGGCAGACCTCCTTTTACATTTGACTTCTCGAAAATTAATTTAATTTTTGGATTAGGCTGACAGAGGATTAGATTTCCCGCTCATTTGAGATGACCATTATAGGGACCAAATTTGGGTCTTGATTAAGAGGACCAAGGTGCTCGACGTCCTGGTCCTAAAAATTAGGAGCCAAGCTTGAGGAGACAAGGAAAGTGGTGAAAAAGTGATTATCTAGTGTGGTGTGAGCATAATCAAAATAATTACTAGGCATCACAAGATGAAGCACCAAGGTGAGGTCAAGGTGGGGATGAAATTGTATGCAGATTCAATTTATGACACTACATTTAGCCCCCGCTTTAGTGGGATTATGAGACTAAGCATACTCACGGTAAATTACAAAGTCACATTGAAAAACTTTCACCTAGATATTAAAGAGACAAGACATACCAAGCCCCCACAGACTTTAGGAGCTTACTACTCTAATATCAAGATAAAAGGGACAACACATGAAAGAGAAAGAGAGAGAATGACTATACTTGGCCTAGTAAGATTTTCTTACTATGAGTCATGAAAAGAAAAATACCAAATTACAAAGCAAAAGGCTTAGTTTACAAAGTAACTTGAGTATTGAAAACATGTCATGGTGTCTGCATAAAGTGTAACATTGAGCGGAGTGTATGCCCCCACATTAATTTATTGCATACACCTTATTAGGAGTAAATGCTTTAAAGAAACATTTATCCAAAAGACAATCACATTACCACAATGAGACACTCCCAAGAAAGGACAAATCAAAGGATAATGGTCACAAAACATATAGGAAAAAGCACATAAGGGATCCACTAACTTTGGGGTCAGTATGCTCTTATGATAAATAATGTATATCAATAATATTTGTATTGAATTGACCTCATCCATCAAATGTAGTGTAACTATGAACACAATGGAAGAAGAGCACAAGAGATAACAAACAAAAGTCTTTTTGAGTAAACATAAAAGAGACCAAAAAGAGATCTTAGCGCTTTGCATCATCCCCAAGTAGACAACACAAAGCACATTTACAAACAAAAGAACATGTACAACATAACATTAACACAACGTATAGAAGAATTGAGATACAAATAGAATAATGGCACAATGGATTCAGTCTCTTTATTACCTTGTACCAATGGCTTAACAAGGGTCATCCAAAGAGAACCTAACATAACACAAAAACATGTCAAGTAGCACATCACAAGGGATGCACGTTACAAAGAAGCAAACACACAAAAGAGAATACATGACATGAATGAAGCTAAAAAAAGAAAATCATCCACCTCCCAATATTGCTTAACATCATCTAGGGATGGTGGACAAGATGCAAGAGGAGCCACTTTGAGCATGATAAATGGAGCTACAACAAGTTCCAAACAAGGACCATTCTCTAAGGATGAATAACTTTGTTTGTCACTAGGAGCTAGGCTTAATGCTTTTAAAAATTGTGAAAGTAACTCATGATTAATCTAAACAAGCTCAAATATATTATTATAATCAACATTGTTAGCATGAACAACATTATCATCATCCATATCATCATCTAGATTAATAAAAATAGGATATCTAACATGAAAAGAAGTTGAACCATCAATTTTCTTAAGCATCTTTAATTTAGGTGATTTGAGTTGAACTTCCTCCCTAGGGTTAGGAGAAGGTTGGACAAATTCAGCACTTGGTGTATTTGAGGAGGAAATGGTTTGGGAAGAAATCTCATGAGCCTTGGCATGGCATATTCATCGGTGTTCTTGTTGGCAATATTACAAGGATATTGAGAAGATTGTTGATGATTATGGACATAACTGATTAAAGATGTTTTACTATCTTGATATTATTATTTTGTCATTGATGTCAAGAAATTGATTTGCTAATTCAGTATGATGCTGCCATATCTTAAGAAATATGATATGAATATTATAAAGAAGTCGGTAAAGACACAGGAAAGAATATGATGAATAAGGGGATAAGTTATTCAATGGGCAACTCTACCGAGTCAGACAATGATGAGATCTCGATGTTTTAGATTGTTTTAACATCATACATATGTTGTAAAATGTAAAGGTTAATACTATACTATGTTGTCAAGCAAAGAACCTAGTTGGTAAACCCTAAGGAACCTATTCGGTAAACCCTAAGGTTATCGCAGTTGGTTAATGAAGACAGAATGTCTATCGAGTGAAGTTTAGTATTCACCGAGTTGTAACCGACCTATAGCAGAATGAATTAAATGTTTACATGTGATATTTAATGAAAGATGCTGATGAGCTGGAGTGGATCAATGATTGGCAAGCCGTAAAAGAAGTTTGTTAAATGAATCTAAGGCAATGGAAAGTTGGCAAGAAGATCTACAGCTCAGATTGAACAGCATTACCCTAACACAAGTTGCAAGATGATTGTGCAAGTTCCAAGGTGGGGTAAAATATTTTTAGATCGAAAGATACAATGAACCTGGACAAGATTGAAGATCTGATGGCTATGATTGATCATGGGAAATGTGATCAAGGAGATTAAGCGGTTAGAAGATTGTTTATAAATAAGGAACTGTTGATAAACAATGTATGCGGGCAAGTATATGCCCAGGGATGCTACATAGTGATTACCGAGCACAGAAGCTTGAAGACCTATTAGAATAACAAAGTATTGATGCCCAACAGATAGACAAGATTAGTTCTATATCTAGATTGTATTGAACAAATAGGAATCTGCTTTAGCATTTCAGATGTGAAGTTGCAGATAGATTGTATTACTGTTATTTTGTGAAAGTGACAAAAAATCTCTTAACCGAGTGGACTTAACAGTCTTATATGTAAATCCTCTAACAAGGTGACATTTTGATTGAGTGTTTGAAATCCTTTGACAAGGTCACTTCTAACAAAGTGAAGATCCTAACAGATCTGAGGGAAATCCCTTAACCGGGTCACATCTAGCAATGTGTTTGTAATATTTAATAGGATTTGCTTTTAACTGAGCATACTCTAGAAGAGTATATTTCTTAGTGGGTCCAAAATCCCACAGTGGTTTTTCCCTATTTGGGTTTCCACGTTAAATCTAGTGTTATGAGGTTTATATTGTTCATATGTTTTTGAATTTGCATGTTTGACAGTTTTTTATTATATGACTGATATATGTTACCGAGGTTGAATCTGATGTTTTTATGGATGATTAAGTTTGTATGATTCACCCCCCCCCCTCTCATCTTGTTGGCAATTGGATCTGTACTTATATTAAGTATCAAAACTATCAATTGGTATCAGAGCTTTGGACTTCGAAAGGAAAGTTTAAAGGCACTTGAGTTAAAGATCCAAAGATGTATAAGAGGGATGCACCTATGCAGAATAAGTCAAGTTTCTCTACATGGTAGAAAAGGATGAAGCTACATCTATCAGGAGTTGGAGAATATGCTACATACTATCTGGAGAATGGTTTTGTTGCACTAAGCACCTATCCATTGACTATGGAAGAGATAAAGGCGAAGCAAGAACATATTCAAGCAATGATTGAAATAACATCTGCATTGACTGATTTTGAGTTTAATGATCTAGAAGGCTGCAATGATGCAAAGGCAATGTGGACTAAGCTCATATCTGTATATGGAGGAGATGAGCATGTTCAAAGAGAAAAAGTTGATAGTCTAAGAGGACAACTTGAATCTATGAGGATGAATGAAGGTGAGAACATAACCCAGTACAGTACAAGACTAAAGCAGATTGTAAATCAAATCAAAGGAGCGGGAGGAACTATTGAAGAAAAGGATGTGACAAGTAAGTTGTTAAGAACCCTTTTACCTACCTATGCAATCCAAGTCTTTGCAATCAATGAATTGAGGTTTGTACCTAATATGCTAGTTTCCTTGGATGCTACTATTGGTAAGCTACATGCATTTGAGTTAAGTAATTTTGATAATAGTGGGTCATCGGTAAATAAAGTTGAATCTGCATTTAGTTCTTTTCATCTGAATGAATCTAATGATTACAATGAAAGAAAGTATAAGTACTCTGAAGGAGATCATAGTGGAGCAAGTGAAAGATTTAAAAAGAACATGGAGGAGGTACACAAACTGTATGAAGAAATCAGAAAGCAAGAAGAGTTTGAAGCACTATTGGCCAAAAGGTTACCGAGAGGCAAAGGTAAGTATAAAGGAAAACTACCTTTGAAATGTTTTAATTGTGATAAGATTGGACATATGGCTTCTAACTGTCCTGACAAAGATTTCACTAAAAAGAGAGATTACCGAGATGTTAAACAGAAAGATAATCATTACAGAGGACACCGAGACTTCAGAAGAAGAAAGACATGCTTAATTGCTGATGAGGAATCTGAAGATGATAAATCAGATGAGACTGATACAGAGGAAGTTGTTTATGTGGCTATCAAGGATGGATCAGATGAAGAAAGGTATGAAGAAAAAGCCCTAATATTTCACATAAACACTAATGATTCTTGGATTATAGATAGTGGATGTTCACATCATATGACAGGAGATAAACACAAATTTGTTATGTTAGAAGATTATGATGGAGGCTATGTTAGATTTGGTAATGATGCACCATGTCCAGTAAGAGGTAAAGGATCCATAACACTTCTTGATAAAGCAAGATGCAATGATGTTTATTAGGTTGAAGGTTTGAAATACAATTTGTTGAGTGTAGCACAGCTAAACAACATAGGTTACCGAATAGAATTTTAGAAAGGAATTGTCAAAGTTCATGACAAGAATGGAAAGTTAGCTTCTACCAAGACACAAACAAAAGGTAATACATTTCACCTTGACTCAACTCACAATAAGTGTTTGCATGCAAAGATTGATAATACCTGGTTATGGCATAAAAGGTTTTGTCATGTTAATTTTGATAATCTGATCAAGATAAGCAAGAAGCACAGAGTAAGAGGTCTACCGAGTCTTGAAAAACCTAAGAATGCTATGTGTCGAGGATGCCAGATGGGTAAGATGACAAGATCCAACTTTACAAGTAAGTCCTACACTTCTAAGGGAATTTTAGATCTTGTGCACACTGATCTTTGTGGTCCTATGAAAGTTCAAAGTTATTATGGTGATAAGTATTTAATATTATTTTTGAATGACTATTCAAGGATGATGTCAGTAATGTTTTTAAAAGAAAAATCAGAAGCTTTTCAAATGTTTAAGTGGTACAAGGCTAGAATTGAAAATGAAACAGGAAGACATCTGAAATGTCTTAGATCGGATAGAGGAGGAGAGTTCACATATGATGAGTTCAACCTATTTTGCAGTGATCATGGTATTAAAAGACAAGTCTCTGCACCGAGAACTCCACAGCAAAATGGAATAGCTAAAAGAAGAAATAGATCTATTGTGGATTGTGCTAGAACACTGATGATTGAGAAGAAGGTTCCACAAACATTTTAGAGAGAAGCAATAAGCACAGCTGTTTACACCTTGAACCAAGTTCAATTGAAGAAAAGTACTTTGAAGACACCTTATGAAATCTAGTATGGCAAGAAACCTAATGTAAGTTATTTTAAGATCTTCGGAAGTGAATGCTATGTTCATAAAGATGATAGAAATGGCAAGTTTGATCAGAAAAGTGAAGAAGGAACATTTCTAGGATATTCTTCTAGAAGCAAAGCATTTAAATGTCTGATCAAATCATCTAACAAAATAGTAGAAAGTGCAAATGTGAAAACTGATGAATTTGTAGAAAGAACTGATGAAATGAATTCCAAAGAACTGGAAGACCATGATGAATTTGTCTATGTGCAACCAAGAAGTCCTACCGAGATAACTGTCGAAGAAAATGAAGAAAATATCTAGTTACCGAGTGATGAAGAAGATCATACAGAGCCTACCGAGCCTGTATTAGCTAAGTATGTTAGAAGACACCATGCACCAAGTTAGATTATAGGAGATAAGGATGATCCAGTGATGACAAGGAACAAACTGAGACAGAACACATGTTTGATATCTGAATTTGAACCGAGAATAGTGAAAGAGGCATTTAACAGTGAAGATTGGATAAATGCTATGACTGAAGAGATTGATCAAATCAAGAAGAATGACACATGGACATTGGTCCCAAGACCGAAGGACAAAAATGTAATTGGTACAAAGTGGATCTTCAAAAACAAGCTAAATGAGAAAGGTGAGGTCATTTGGAACAAAGCAAAATTGGTTTGCAAAGGTTATGCCCAAAAAGAAGGAATTGATTATGGTGAGACTTTTGCACCTGTTGCTAGACTTGAAGGAGTTAGAACATTGTTGGCATATGCTACTTTCAATAACTTCAAGGTATATCAAATGGATGTCAAATTTGCATTTCTAAATGGAATATTAGAAGAAGAAGTTTTCATTGAACAACCTGAAGGATTTGTTGATGAAAATAATAAAGATTAGGTATGTAAATTGAACAAAGCTTTATATGGTCTGAAACAAGCACCTAGAGCATGGTATGAAAGATTGCACTCTTATTTGATTAAGATTGTTTTTATAAGGACAAGTGAGAACAGCAACATGTACATGAAGAATGATGAAAATGGAATACTAATCTCAACTATATTTTTTGATGATATTATATTTTGTGGAAATGACTCTTTATGCAAGAACTTTGAAAATGAAATGAGCAAAGAATTTGAGATGTCATTAATCGGTGAGAAAAAGTATTTTATAGGCTTACAGATACTGCAAATGAAAAATGAGATTTTCATTACTTAATCCAAATACATAAAGGAAATCTTGAAGAAATTTGGAATGGAGGATTCAAAGCCAGTAAGTACTCCCATGACTACCAACTGTAAACTATCAAAGAATGATGAATCTGCATCTGTTGATGAGACATTCTACTGATCCATGATTGGAAAACTACAATATGTTATTCATAGTAGGCTAGATATAGCACATGCAGTAGGTATTGTTGCAAGATTCTCTGCAGACCCTAAGGAAATACACATGACAACAATCAAAAGAATTTTCAGATACTTGAAAGGCACTGAAGATTATGGCTTAGTATATCAGAAAGGAAATGATTTTGATCTAAAAGTTTATACTGATGTTGATTGGACAGGCAACATTGATGACAGAAAAAGCACAAGTGGAGGAGCTTTCTTCTTAGGAGAAAGACTAGTGAGTTGGCTTAGCAAGAAACAAGGATGTGTTTCTCAGTCAACAGTCGAAGCTGAATATGTTGTAGCAACACTGAATTGTACCAACATTGCATGGATCAAACAACTGTTGGAAGGTATAAATTAGAAAGTTACCAAGCCAGTAACTATATTCTGTGACAATACTTGTGCCATTAATATTTCAAAGAACCCTGTTATGCACTCTAAGACAAAGCACATCTCTATCAAATATCATTATCTTAGAGAAGAAGCTCAAGAGAAGAAAGTGGTGTTGGAATATGTCAACACAAAGGAGCAAATAGCTGATATCTTCACCAAGCCACTACCAAAGGACACTTTTGAATATCTTAGAAGTAAGTTAGGGATCCTACCCCTATCTTTTACTCACTGACCGAGTTCGGTGAAAGCATCACTTCGATGACTCTATTGAATATCTTTTGGGGAGCTGATGCTGGAGTGATACACTTTGGAATTTTTTTCTGAAAGTGTACTAGAAATAATACTGGGATAATACAGAAAATGATACAGGGAATAGGAATTGTAAACAAATGCTCTGACCGAGACTTAGTTGATACACAACAGCAGGAAATAACTTCTTACAGAAAGAAATTATGTTTTAGTTCTATTCTTTTTGGCATTGTTGTCAAAGGGGGAGAAGACCAAGAAGGAGAAGACCTACCCAGGGGGAGAAGACCAAGAAGGAGAAGATCTACCAAAAGGGGAGAAGACCTGAGAAAACTAAGATAAGACTACAGATTGAAATAAAGACTGAAAACAGAAGAGAAGTCTGATGTATGGGGGAGAGCATTTCAGCATTTCAGAATCACAGTAATCCAAATTTTTTAAAGGTCAAATCAATTGGTTTTGCCATCAATGCCAAAGGGGGAGATTGTTGGCAATATTACAAGGATATTGAGAAGATTGTTGATGATTATGGACATAACTGATTAAAGATGTTTTACTATCTTGATATTATTATTTTGTCGTTGATGTCAAGAAATTGATTTTCTAATTTAGTATGATGTTGCCATATCCTAAGAAATATGATATGAAGATTATAAAGAAGTCGGTAAAGACACAGGAAAGAATATGATGAATAAGGGGATAAGTTATTCAATGGGCAACTCTACCAAGTCAGACAATGATGAGATCTCGATGTTTTAGATTGTTTTAACATCATACATATGTTGTAAAATGTAAAGGTTAATACTATACTATGTTATCAAGCAAAGAACCTAGTCGGTAAACCCTAAGGTTATCGCAGTCGATTAATGAAGATAGAATGTCTACTGAGTGAAGTTTAGTATTCACCGAGTTGTAACCGAGCTATAACAGAATGCATTAAATGTTTACATGTGATATTTAATGAAAGATGCTGATGAGCTGGAGCAGATCAATGATTGGCAAGCTATAAAAGAAGTTTGTTAAATGAATCTAAGGCAATGGAAAGTCGGCAAGAAGATCTACAGTTCAGATTGAACCAGATTACCCTAAAACAAGTTCCAAGGTGGGGTAAAACATTTTCAGATAGAAAGATACAATGAACCTGGACAAGATTGAAGATCTAATGGCTATGATTGATCATGGGAAATGTGATCAAGGAGATTAAGTGGTTAGAAGATTGTTTTAAATAAGGAACTCTTGATAAACAATGTATGTGGGCAAGTGTATGCACAGGGATGCTACATAGTGATTACCAAGCACAGAAGCTTGAAGACCTATTAGAATAACAGAGTATTGATGCCCAGCAAATAGACAAGATTAGTTCTATGTCTAGATTGTATTGAACAAATAGGAATCTGCTTTAGCATTTCAGATGTGAAGTTGCAGATAGATTGTATTACTGTTATTTTGTGAAAGTGACAGGAAATCTCTTAACCAAGTGGACTTAACAGTCTTATATGTAAATCCTCTAACAAGGTGACATTCTGATTGAGTGTTTGAAATCCTTTGACAAGGTCACTTCTAACAAAGTGAAGATCCTAACAGATCTGAGGGAAATCCCTTAACCGGGTCACATCTAGCAATGTGTTTGTAATCTTTAATAGGATTTGCTTTTAACCGAGTATACTCTAGAAGAGTATATTTCTTAGTGGGTCTGAAATCCCATAGTGGTTTTTCCCTATTTGGGTTTCCACGTTAAATCTGGTGTTATGAGGTTTATATTGTTCATATGCTTTTGAGTTTGCATGTTTGACAGTTTTTTATTATATGACTGATATATGTTACCGAGGTTGAATCTGATGTTTTTATGGATGATTAAGTTTGTATGATTCACCCCCCCTCTCATCTTGTTGGCTATTGGATCTATACTTATATTAAGTAATAGAACTATCAGTTCTATCACATAAGTATTCCTTTTAGTTTTAACTGATGGTTGTGAAGGTTGATGGTCAATAGACATAGGCTTCTTTCTTCCCTTAAAGGGGGAGGAATGGAAGAAACCCCACTAGGTTGAGCGATAGAAGATGCCAAGCACTTTAATTTGTAAGACATAGGAGGTAAGACCAAGGCATATATAGGAGGAATAGGTGTAGGAAGAATACTAGGTCCATTATGAGGAGGAGGAATATCCATAAGTGTAGGGTCTCTAGGTTTACTCAAGGCCATCATCATCTCATTTTTTCACTTTTGATAAGATAATAAAAGGATGTCATTTCAAGGCTTAAGAGGCTCAAAGTTTTTAGGCCAAAAGTAATCAAGAATGAAATTTTCATGCTTCATAGGCGATTGGTGAAGGCTATCATTAATCATTACAATATTTCTATTATGAGGGAATTTCAAACATCTATGAATTGTAGAAGGGATATCTTTCATGGAAGAGAGCCAAGGATGTCCCAAATTCACATGAAATTGATCCAATGTAGGAATAATAGAAAAGGTAACATCTAAGTACTTAGTACCAACCTCAATGAGAAGGGTGATAGAACCAATAGTATGGCAAGAGAAAACATCATCCACCTTAACCATAACATCAGTCTTCATATGTTACTTGATGCAATTTTTTAGTATAAAGATGTTATTCGGTAATGACATTTAACATACACATTAGATCAATGAGAAACACTTGTGACAGTTTGTCTTTGATCTTTGTAGTGATATATAATGGGCCATCATGTGCAACAATAGTCTCACTAGGATCGAAAGTAATGCATAAGTATTTAGGAGGTGCAGATTTGTCAAGAAGATTCACAACATTATTAAATTCTATAATAAGGTCATTAGGAGAAAAATCAAGAGACTCAAGCTCAACAAAATTGGTAAAATGAGAAGGCAATAGATTAGTGAAGATTTGGAGGTTTTGATCAAGAGGAGCTACATTTTTGTTTCCTTTGTCATTCACACTACCTACAAATATAATATTGTTATCAATGAAGTCTTGAATCATATTCCTTAGCTTGTAACATTTCTCAGTATCATGGCCAAGTTTACGGTGATATTGACAAAAATATTTGGGATCATGGTAAGCTAGCAATGGTTTTCAAGTGTTAATTGGTTTGATTGGAGTAAGTTGTAACACATTATCATTTATCAACCTCAACATTATACTATGCAAAGACTCTGAAAGAGGAGTTAATTTGTTTTCTAAAGTATTAAAATAAAGGGACCACCTGATATCATGGCTACCACTTAAGTATTGATATTATTATTTATCTTGATGAAACCTTTGTTTGGTTTGAACTTCATAAACAATTGTGGAGAACTCTCATTCTTATCAACTAGAGCCATTGAAGAGGATGGTTCAAATTGACTCACTTGAAACTGATAATTATGAAGCACTACACACAATTGCATAAAATAGGTAAAACTCAAAAAACAAAATTTTATCTCTAATATCCTTTTGTAAATTAGCAATAAAAATTCTTTAAACATCATGATCGGGCACAAGATTAGAAATTTGTGCATGCAAATGTTTGTATCTTCTAATAAAATCATCATTTTTTCTTTAACCCCTTTCTTATGATTCATCAAATCAGTCAAAGTAATCTTAGGACCAATGTTATTTTGAAATTGTTGAATGAAATAATTAGCCAATTGTTGAAACAAAGTAATAGAATAAGGAAACAAAGAACAATACCATTGCAAGGCTTTATCTCTAAAGGTTCTAGTAAACACTTTAGTCATGTCTTTGGTCATGAGAAAATTAACTACACAAAGTTTTAAATGTCTTCACATGAGTCGAGGTGTCACCTTTTCCATTGTAAAACTCCAATTGAGGAACCTCCACATGCTTAGGAGGAACCACATGAACAATGTCATCAGATAGTTGTATCGCTACACCAAATGTAGGAACATTGAATTTGGATTGAGTTATAGAAGCCAACTGATGTTGTAAAGATGTACTAGTTTTGGCTAGGTTATTGATAGTTTCTTCATTAGATGGATTGAAATTAGACATATTAGATTGTGATGGAGGGGTAACATTGTTGTAAGTAGGTGGAGGTTAAGAATAAGGAGGGGGAACATTATGGTATGTTGGTATGGGAGATGATTGGGAAACAAATGAAAAAAGGTATGCAAGAGTATTGATTAATAAGATTTCCCCCATGACTAAGATGTGTGGGATTAATATTTTGTGTTGAAGTAGTCAAGCTAGAAGATGTAAATATAGGCACACTAGGTAAGGATGTAGGCATAGGAATAGAATGGTTAACTTTTCTAGTGGGTTGAGAGTAACCAAGGAATTTGGCACAACTTTTGATTGGCATAATACTAGTGTCAACAATATGAACAAGACAACAAATACACACCTATCTTATCACTTTGTACCATTATTTTTAATCCTTGAATCAAAGGGATTGCCTCATTTTCCCAGTATTGTTGACTCATCCATTATTGAATATTATCAAATTCATTATCAATCTTCTCCAATTGGTCAATAGTAACCTTTGTTAGTGATTCATCCACATCATGAAAAGTATGAGGATAATGTGATAAGAGATGTCATTTGTTAGGTTGGAGGAAGGACCAACATTCACATGGAACAAGTTATCCAATAGAGACTCCATATCCTTAGTGTTTAAACTATTAGACAGTTCAAATAACTGAAAGACAATTGAGAGGGGGGGTGAATCAGTTGTCACAGATTACTAGAACATTTAGCAATTAAAACTTTGATACCAGAACCCAAAACATTAATACGAGAATGCTTAAAACAAATATTGAAATAACAGTTAAACCAATTAAGTATAAACAATAATCAGAGAATAAATACCATCCACATGAACCCAAGATTTATACGTGGAAAACCCAATAAAGGGAAAAACCACAATGGAAAGCCTACCCACAGTTAGATAATACTTCTGCAATAAGTATGTGAATTACAATTGAGGGGCCTACACTTGTAGGAAGGCCAGAAGCCTAGAGCGCACTTCTCATCACAAAAGGATTCTCACTGACTACATAGAAATCCAGACTACAATCCAGAAGAATGAATGAACTGCAAAGATAGCATCTCCTATGCCTAAGTATAGTTCTAATTTAGATCAATACCAGAGGATTAAATCCTCATACATAAACCCAATTCGATCTTCAATGATCGACCAAATCCTCTACCTGAATGATATTACATTATTCGCACATTACACACACATATCCCATTCCTTGACCATATCCCTATGATGATATACAATGAGATCTTACATCATATAAATACAAACCCTCAATCATAAACAATTAGGTTGGCCACCAGACAGTAAACCAATTACATAATTATAAAACATGTCATCCTTAGACCAAAAAAATAATATCCAACACATAAGACATCCTGGAAACACATCGAGAGTTCCAATCCACATGTTACATTAAGTCAGTCCATAACCTAGATCAACTGGGACCCAATATAGGTCCACACGCTAAAGAAATGATCTACATCTGACAAGTCTCAAACATGATCACCAATAGCATCCTGAATCTCTACTAGAAGCTGTACCAACACCACTTATGCATATCATCAAAGATCTTCAACAAAAGCTCTGTCAGTGAAACCCTCATCGGAACTACAAGCCAAGCTTCCAAGCAAACAGGATAGCATCAGATCACCAGACCAAAACCAACTGACTGAATATGAACATGAGTATCTTGAATAAGTCAATTCCATAACCAAACCATACCAGAGCATACCGAGTCATGCTAGATCCAAACCAACCAGAAACTACTCAACCTACTGGGACCAGAAGGGTGTCAGTAAAGCATCCAAAATAGCTAGTGTTGACATCAATGAAAAAACATCAATACAACACATAATCAATTCCTCCAAATGGCCAACAATCTCCCCCTTTGGCATTGATGGCAACACTAGATATGAAAAATATCTAAGTACCATGAAATGACAAACAAGTCTCCCCCAATGGAAGACAACCAACAATCTCCCACATACAGATATAGCAATGAAGTTTTGAAATAAAGACCAAACTCCCCCTATGAATAATGTCTCTATAAAGCTCTGAATTACACATGTCTCTCCCCCTAATGTATACAGCTCCCTAAGTTTTTCTTTTTCATTTCAATATCTCTCCCCCTTTGACATCAATGCCAGAAATCTGACCAAAATATCAAAGCAAAAACATAAACCACTGAATCACAAAGCTAGCTACTCTCCCTAAGCAGTAGCATCCCCACATCAGTGTTGGAATGAAAATTATCTTTGATAATGCATACCGGTTTGATGCTAAAAAGCATCAATCAATTCTCTTCCGAAGGGGCAGAAACCCCTAACCTGTCTCTCAGGTACTAAAATGGTTCTTTAGGCAAAGGTTTAGTGAAAATATCTGCAATCTACTCTTTAGTGTTCACATAAACCAGTCTAACTTCATTTTCTTCCACCTTCTCCTTCAAAAAGTTATACTTGATAGATATGTGCTTTGTCTTAGAGTGAAATATCAGATTCTTTGATATGTCAATAGCAACAGAGTTATCATAGTGAATAACTACCAGTCCAGTGCAATGCACTTTGATATCCTTCAACATTTTCTTAATCCATAAAACCTGTGTTTAGTTAGTAGCAGCAGCAACATACTCAGCTTCAACAGTAGATAAAGAAGTACATGATTGTTTCTTGTTGATCCATGAAACCAACTTCTTTTCAATAAAGAAAGCTCCACGAGAAGTACTTTTCCAGTCATCAACATCTCCAGCCCAATCAGTATCTATATATTCACATAAAGTAAAGTCATCATCCTTAGGGTACCACTAACCATATTCTTATGTACCTTGCAAGTATCTAAAAATCCTTTTCATTGCACTCTCATAATTTTCTCTAGGATCACTCTTAAATCTAGATGCAATACAAATAATATTCATTATCTCAGGCCTAGTCTGACTTAATTAAAGTAGACCTCCAATCATAAATTTGTATCTTGTAGGATTTACCGGTGCAGAAACATCTTTCCTTGTCAATTTCTCACTCGTAACCATAGAAGTACTTACTAGCTTATAATCTCCCATACCAAATTTCTTCAACAATTCCCTATCATACTTAGTTTGATAGATGAAAATACCTTTGTCAGTCTAAGTAATGTGCAAACCTAAGAAAAACTTCATTTTCCCAATCATAGACATTTAAAATTCCTTCTCCATATTCTTAGAAAATTACATGGGCAACTTATCTTCACCACCAAAAATAATGTCATCAACAAATACTTTAATAATTAGTATATCATCATCAGTGATCTTATAATATAAATTAATGTCAACATTACCCTCAGTAAAACCAAGCTTCAAAAGATATTTATCCAACCTTGCATACCAAGCTCTAGGTGCCTGTTTCAATCCATATAAAGATTTCCTTAACCTGCAAACCATGTTTGTATAATCTAATAGTGAAAAACAATCAAGTTGCTCAATATAAATTTCATCATCAAGATTTCCATTCAAAAATGCACACTTAACATCCATCTAATAAACCTTGTAGTTTTTATGGGCAGCATAGGCAAGAAATAATCTTCCAGCTTCAATCCTAGCTACAAGTGCAATAGTCTCTCCATAATCAATTCCTTCCTTTTGAGAATATCCTTTACAAACCAATCTAGCCTTATTCCTTACCACTTGACCATCCTCATTCAATTTATTCCTAAAAACCCATTTAGTTCCAATAACATTCTTATTTTTAGGTTGGGGAACTAAATTCCATGTGTTATTCTTCTCAATCTGATCTAATTCTTCTTCCATAGCTTTCAACCAATATTCATCTTTGCATGCTTCAATTACTAATACTGATTCAACTTGAGAAATTAAACATACCTCATTAGTTTCCAGTCTTCTTCTTTTCATCACTCCATTGTTCTTATCCCCAATGATCTGATCTTCTAAATGATTCAATCTCACATACTTAAGAGTCTTCTAACTCTTTGTTCCTCTTCCCGATTCTTTAGTTATTGTAGAATTTTCTGATACTATCAGAGTAACTGGTTCAACACTCTATTCTGGTAAAGGTGCTACCAATTCAGATATAATCATTTCAACCGCTGGTTTCTTCTCATAAACTCTTATTTTACCTCTATTCAGCTCATTCACCTTGACATTAGCACTCTCCATAATTCTTTGCAATCTATTGTTATAACATATATATGCCTTGCTTTCATTAGAATAATCAATAAATATGCCTTCATCACATCTCGGATTAAATTTTCCAATGATATCATCTCTCCTGATTTAACATTTACTACCAAAAATTCTAAAATACTTAACTATAGGTATATTGCCAAACCATAATTCATAAGGTGTCTTACTAGTTTCTCCTTTGATATATACTTTTGTTGACTATATAAACCATTGTTCTCATTGCTTCTCTCCAGTAGATATGAGGTATACTAGCTTCTATAATCATTGTTCTAGCAGTATCCAAGATAGTTATGTTCTTCCTTTCCACAACTCCATTATGTTGAGGTGTCCAGGGAGCAAAACACTGTCTCCTTATACCATGCTTCTAACAAAATTTATTAAACTCACCAGATGTGAATTCTACACCATGATCTGACCTCTAACATTTAATCTTCAATAATGTCTCAGTTTCCACTTTAGCCTTAAATATTTTAAAATTTTCAAATGCTTCATATTTCTCCCTTAGAAAAGTAACCCACATCATTCCAGAATAATCATCATTGATTAGCATTAAATATCTATCGCCTTGAATACTTTTAACTCTAGCAGGGCCACACAAATCAGTATGAATAAGATCAAGAACATCAATAGATTTATCTTGTATATTCCTAAAAGAGGTTCTAACATGTTTACCCGTTTGACATTCTTTACATACCGGATTATAGGGCTTCACAATCTTAGGTATATCTCTAACTACCTTAGTTGAACTGATCTTCACAATGCAATCAAAATTCATATGACATGACATTTTATGCCATAGCCAACTCTCATCAATTTGTGCAATCAAACATGTCTTCTCACCGAAATTTAAATGAAATATATTACCTTTTTTATATAAAATGGTTGCAATCTCCAAACCAGATCTGTTAATGATTTTGCATTTTCATCCTTGAACTATAATTGAAATCCCTTATCCACCAATTGTCCTACACTCAAAATATTATGCATTAAACCTTCAACATAATAAACATTATCAGTATTGTTCTTACCATCCAATGATATAGTTCTTTTTCCTTTGATCATACATGCTTTGTCATCTCCATATCTAACCAGACCGCCATCAAATTCTTGTAAAGATAGAAACTTCCCTTTATCTCTAGTCATATGATGTCAACAACCACTACCAATTACCCATTCATCCTTGTCTTCAATTTTAGCAGCAAGTGTCTTCTCTTCAGGTACATTCTCTTCTAGTGCCGGAACATCTTCCTTGATAGCCAAGAACACCCATTCCTTCCCATTACTAGAACCACTAGCAGAATCTTATGTTGGTTCATCATCAGAATCAGCAATGCCTTCCTCATCCACTATGTAGCATCATTTGTCTCTCTTTTTCCTATTCATATACTTTAACTGATATCCATGGTTAGGCTTAAATGATCTTCTAACTCTTTTTTCAAATCTTGAATTCCTTTCAAGACATCTAGATGCAAAATGACCAATCTTATTACATGCAAAACTTTTAAAAGGTGTTTTTCCTTCATACTTACTTCCTATCGGTCCTTTAGGTACTATTCTAGCAAATAGTCCTTCAAGTAGATCAAACTCATAATCTTCTCCCTTCATATCATCCAATTCCTTTGCATATAAATATTTCCAATCTTGCTTACTGCTTGTTGATGCAGATGCATGAAAAGCAGGTTCAGACTTCACAGCTCCAAAAGGTCCAAATTCTTCAAGCTCAAAAGTAGATAATTTCCCAACCAAGGTATCTCTGTTGATAGAAGTATTAGCCATTTTTATCAATTCATTAATTGAAATAGCTTTCATCTTGTAAGTTGGTGGTAGGGCTCTCAGAAATTTAGAAACAATTTCATCTTCACTTAGAGTTCCACCATAACATTGAATTCCCATAACAATCTCATTCACCCTTTCCATGAATGCAGTAGTCCTTTCATCTTCTTCCATCTTCAGGTTTTCATATCTCACTTGGTAACCATCAAATTTAGCAATCTTCATAGTAGGGTCACCTTCATTAAGAGTCTCCAACTTATCCCATATAGCCTTTCTAGATGATTTGTCAGTTAATCCCATTATTTGTTGATCAGAAAGTGCACACAAGAGGGCTTCTCTTTCTCTACAATCGTTCTCAAGATCCTTATCCAATTTTTTTGAAGGAGGATTTCTAGATGTTGGATTATAAGGTGTAACAACATTCTATGTGATCTCCCAAATCCCCTTACCAAGACATCTCAGATGACTCTCTATCTGAATCTTCTATATTGTGTAATTTGTTCCATCAAGTCTAGGAATATCTCTCCAAAAGATAGCTCCAAATGAACTGGATGAACTTGAATTGTTAGTCACCATAGGATCTTCCTCAAGTGGTTAATATTTCTACAAAGAGGACCAATACTCTGATACCAATTATTAGACAGTTCAAATAACCAGAAGAACACTGAGAGGGGGGGATGAATTAGTTGTCACAAATTACCAGAACATTTAGCAATTAAAACTTTAATACCAGAACCCAAAACATTAATACCAGAATGCTTAAACCAAATACCAAAATAGCAGTTAAACCAATTAAGCATAAACAATAATCAGAGAATAAATACCATCCACATGACACCAAGATTAATACGTGGAAAACTTGGTAAAGGAAAAAACCATGGTGGGAAGCCTACCCATACTCAGATAATACTTCTATAGTAAGTATGTGAACTACAATTGAGGGGTCTGCACTTGCAGAAAGGCCAATAGCCTAGAGCGCATTGCTCATCACAAAAGGAGTCTCACTGACTACATAGAAATCCAGACTACAATCCAAAAGAATTAATGAACTACAAAGACAACATCTCTTATGCCTGAGTACAGTTCTGATTAAGCTCAATACCAAAGGACTAAAACCTCTTACATAAACCCAATTTTATCTTCAATGATTGATGAAATCCTCTGCCTAAATGATATTACATTATTCACACATTACATACTACATATCCCATTCCTTGCCAATATCCCTATGATGATCTACAATGAGAGCTTACATCATATATATACAAACGCTCAACCATAAAAAATCAAGTCGGCCACCAGATAATAAACCAATTACACAATTACAAAACATGTTGTCCTTAGACCAAACAAATAATATCTAACACATAATACATCTCAGAAACACATCAACAGGTCCAATCCACACATTACATTAAGTCGGTCTGTAACCTAGATCAATCGGGACCCAATATAGGTCCACATGCTAAAGCAATGATCTCCATCCACCAAGTCTCAAACATGATAACCAACAACATCTTGAATCTCCACCAGAAGATACACCAACACCACTTATGCATATCATCAAATATCTTCAACAAAAGCTCTATCGGTGAAACCCTAGTCGGAACTACAAGCCAAGCTTCCAAGCAAACAAGATAGCATCCGATCACTAGACCAAAACCAACTTAATATGAACATGAGTATCATGAATAAGACAATTCCATAACCAAACCATACCAAAGCATACTGGATCATGTCATATCCAAACCAACCAAAAACTACTCAACTTACAGGGACCAGAAGGGTGTCAGTAAAGCATCCAAAACAGCTAGTGTTGACATCAATGATAAAACATCAATGCAACACATAATCTATTCCTCCAAATGGCCAACATAAACCTTAGGAAGCCTTAAGTTTATAACTTCTTTTCATTAAAATATTGTATGTACGACTAAGGGTAAGAAAACTCATACACAAAGGAGGGAAATTTGAATGCAAAAAGATTAAAATTTATGATTAAACAATGCAATTCTTTGTAAAAATGATTGATTAACCAATAAATTAAACAATGTAAATTATGAATTTGGACACTAGATGCCTTTAAATCTGAACATAACAAGTTATAACAATCAAATCTGAAAATACAAAAAATTATGCAATCCACAAGTGAATTTTAGAATAATAAATTAGTGTTTTTGTGAATTTAACCTCTAAATTTATGAAATTCAATTAGATATAAGATTTATGAGTGCAAATTTGAATGTTGAAATGCATACAAATTATATATGAGACAATAAATCGTAAATAAGCATGAAAGAAGTTGGGTTCACCAAAATGTAAGAATGTAATTTAGAATTAGGGTTTCAACTAAGATAATAAAACCACAAAGAATCCCACTTAACCATTACATTGAAAGAGGGGGTAAACCTCATGGATCTATCATTAGACCAAATAAGGAAAGGGCTGAAATTCTAATTAAATTCACCTTGTTTGCAAGACTCTCTCTTTCTAAATTGAAATGGATTAGTAGTTGTGAAATTAGGGCAAAACAAGGGATAATTGAAGTAAATTGTCAAAAACAAACTATAGAAATCCCACAGATCCACAAACTAAGATTTGGGTGAAAGAAGATGTTTAAAACCTATTCCCAAAAGTTTGACCTAATTTTTTGGTATCGAGTAGTACAGATTTGCCCTACTCCAAATTTCGCTATGTCAAAATTTGAACCCATTCGTCACTATTGACTCTATCAAAATTCCTAAGTATAGCTACTACATATATTCCCTACACACAAAAAGAGAGGAAAGGGATTTTCCTTAGGTCAAATCCTAGTTTCAGAATTAACCATGAAATTGAATGATAAATGTAATAGAAAAACTGTAACAAGATGCTTTCATTTTGAGAGAAAGACTATATCTGAAATGAAATACTTGTAATTGTATTGTGCATACCTTGATGAATTTTTTTTTTATACTCATCCAATGGTTTAGGATTTCTTGTATGATGTCCTAATAAAAAAATTCTCATGGATGGCATCTTGATTGTTTGAACTTGACTTCACTTCTCCTCTAATGCTTGATGAATGCTGGATTACTTGCTCACTTGAATTGGATAGAGTGGAATCAAGATCATTATATGGCTTAGAAGATTGGGTTTCAAATGATAGGGGTAGACCTCCTTTTACACATGAATGCCCAAATTAATTAAATTTTTGGAGTAGGCCAACATGGGATCAAATTTCCCACTCATTTGAGATGACCATTATAAGGCCCAAATTTGGGTCCTAGTTTAGGACTAGGGTGCCCAATGCTCTTGTCTTTAAAATCGGGACTCGAGCTTGAGAAGACAAGGAAGGTGGTGGAAATGTGCATTTGTGGGGTGGTGTGAGTAGAGTCAAAATAGTTACCAAGCATCAAAAGACAAAGCACCAAGGTGAGGACTAGGTGAGGATAAAATTATATGTGGATATAATTTACGATGCTATAGTAACATGAAATTAGGACCTAGGTGAAGAATAACAAAGGTACACTGCCTTAATTACACTAAAAAATTATATTTATAATAGAGTATTTAGATGAATCATCTCATGGTGTTGATTATTCAAATCATAGACCAACATGTGATGAGAAGGTTGAAATATTTTTAATTCACTTTTGCCTTCTTCTGGTCTATTTTCATGATCTAAGGCTACAAATTATATTCCTACATGTTAGAATGGTATAAATACTACTACACATGAGTAAATAACAAAAAAATGAATATTCTCAACCAATTATTAAGAAGGAATCAAAATAGAGAGATAACCTAAAGAATCCATTCTTCATCTGAGGTGTTCAAAGATCTAGGGTTTGTACTAATGAGATAATATCAACATATATAATTATGATGTATGTTGGTTTTCCACTATCCCTAATTATGATAATGGTGTATACAAGGTCTTTAATAAAGAATATGTGACCTTTTGCATTGGGGATAATATTCCTAAATTTGAATGCTTCGCTTGGGATCAACATATTAGTTTTAATAATATTGAGCAACAACGCATGTGTCAAAAAGATAACTCTTTCATTACTCAATTTTAGTCTATTCTCGAGATTAAATATTTTTATTTGACATGTGGGAGGAAGAGCTTCCCTATGTAGATCAATAGATAGGTATGGCATCATTTTCATCACATTGTGAGATAGAAAGTTTTTCTTTTTGTTTCAACTCATGTCATGAAAAGTTCAGCTACCATGGTAGTAGTGTGCCCTTGTGTACAAATAGTACCTTTTTCTCTACAAGTGGTTTTTTGGTGTTGACCTAATTATAAAAAATTATGCTTGTTGGGGGATCACTTGTTAGTGTAACAATGAAATGGTTGCATTGTTTGTGATGCAACCTAGGTTCAAGTCCCCACCACAACCAAAGTGGTGTGTGAATATACCAGTTTGATCCCACCTTGGTATGAGAAAATTGATGGCGGTTGATCTTGGAGGACGTACAGGTGATCTTGGCAATGATGGTATGATCAAAGAATAAATATTTGGTCAACTACTAAGAGGGGGAGGTGAATCAGTAGATAAAAAAACCGATACAAACTTCACCAATCAATCTCTTAGGGTAAACTTAGAACTAACAATGAAATAATCTTTGTCAAGATAAAAACTCATAAGATAAACTGGTTATCTATTACAACAATTTAACAGTAAACATCTTCTTCATTTCTCAATGCTTCCAGTTATCATGACTTATCAAAATAGTTAAGTAGTTAAGTAAATCAACCATGAAAACATAACCACAAAAACATTCACCACTTGACACAAATATTTTTGACGTGGAAACACAAATAGTTAAAAACCACAATGAGATGAGACTCACAAGATAATATCTAAACTCTTTTGAAGTTTGCCCTGTTAGGAGCCTAACCTGTTAAACCTTTTTTAAAAGTCCTGTTAAGAACTGGTCCTGTTAGGAATCACTCGGTTAAGGGATTGACTACAAATGCCTTGTTAGAAGCAATACCCTGTAAGGAGTAACCTCAGTAGAGGATTTGAAAATCCAAACTAATGGACCAACTTGTTAGAGGATTTGAATAGCACCAAGATTGTTAGAGCTTACTCGGTTAGGGGATTTCAATTCTGCTGTAATTATTAGAAAACAATAGGAGTTTGTTGATCTATCTAAATAGCACTACACTTTCTTGATCAGATCCATTTTATGCTCCTATCTAGCCTTACTCAAACTGCAGATACATCATCCAGTTAGGCAACCACACACTCAATTAAACTGTCTATCTCTTTGCCAACTCTCTAAACTAAACAACTTTATCGATCTTAAATACAAATCAATCAGGTCAGTAACACAACAAAAACCTGATTCTCATCGAGATTACAAACAAATTCAGTTCAAGTATGACCGTTGGATTACATATAAATCTTTGCACATCAATCAAGGAAACCTTGATCGCTCCTTGATCACCACTACATCAAACTTTGAAACTCATCACACGCTTTGCATTAGATGCAATACATTTGCTCATTCCCTAGACAAAAACCATTACAACAACTCACCAAAATCTCTTGGAATTGTCTTCATACAATAATCATGCGTGTCATCATCATTACCGCTCATCATCAGATCATAAACCAATATAACCAATAAACTTGATCGGTTAGGGTTTATCAAAGACAACAGGTAGGGTTTACCGGTTACATCAATAGATAAGATTCATATTGTTACACCGGTTACCAATTATCCTCACAAATTCTTCCTACCTGTTACAGTAACAATATATCAACAATATCATTACCGGTTCAATAGACATCAATGACAACATAACATATCATTAATTCAATCTTCATGCAAATGCCAACAATCTCCCCCTTTGGCATTGATGGCAATACAAATATCAATACCATTGTTTGCTGCATGATTGTGAATAGGAATCCTTGTTTACATTACCAAGTATTTGCATGCACTCTTTGTCTTCAGCTTGTCACTAGCTCTCCTTCCATAATCACATAATTCTTCTCCCCCTTTGATAGCAATGCCAAATTGAAAGTAAAACATGTAATGTCAAATTTTCACTGTGCATCATCAACAATTTACAACATGATGCTCCCCCTGTGGAATAAATCCACTTCTACACCAATCCTTGTAAAATTCTACAAGTAACTCTGGGACTGATGTAATCTACATCATACTTAATTGACTTCATGAAGAGGGACAAACCCTAACTGACTTCTAAGATACTCAAAAGTAGTCTTAGGCAAAGGTTTAGTAAAAATATCTTCAAGCTACTCCTTGGTAGAAACATGCTCTAAGATCACATCTTTACTCTGAACTTTTTCCCTCAAGAAATGATACTTCAGTTCAATATGCTTGGTTCGTGCATGCAAAAAAGGGTTCTTGGAAATATTTATGGCACTTGTATTATCACATAAAATCTTTATAGGTTCTGAAATCTTCATCTTTAAACATTCCAAAATATGCCTCATCCAAATAGCCTATGTGCAATTCATGTAAGTTGCAACATACTCAGCTTCAGTAGTAGATTGTGAAGTACAACTCTTCTTCTTACTACTCCATGAAACAAGCCTTCCTCCAAGAAAAAATGCTCCACTGGTTGTGCTTTTCCGGTCATCAACATTTCCTGCCCAATCTCCATCTATGTACACCTTCAAGTCAAAATTTCCTCCAAATGGATACCATAACCCATAATCAACAGTACCTTTCAAGTATCTAAAAATTCTCTTCGTTGTTATCAGATGTGTTTCCTTTGGATTTTTCTAGAATCTATCAACTATGCCAACTACATGAGCAATGTCCGGTCTGTTGTGAACAACATAGTGCAATTTTCCAATCATTGACCTATATTCCTTCTCATCAACAGATTTGGACTCATCTTCCTTAGACAACTTACAACCTATAGCCATAGGTGTTCCAACCGGTTTACAGTCACTCATGTCAAATGTCTTTAAGACCTCTTTCACATACTTAGATTGTGTGATGAAAATACAAATTCTTCATTTGTTGTATTTGCAAGCATATGAGAATTTATTTCCCCCACTAAAGACATTTCAAACTCATTTTTCATTTCATCTATAAAATTGTTGCTCATGTCATCATTACCTCCAAATATGATATCATCAACAAATACTTCGCTGACTAGTATTTGATCTCCTTTAGATTTGAGATATATGTTACTATCATCATTGGTTCTCAAAAAGCCTATCTTCATCAGATGTGTATGAACCTTTTCATACCATGCTCTTGGTGCCTTCTTTAATCCATATAAATCTTTATGCATTCTGCATAACACATATTTATTATCAGTCAGTGCATAACCATCTGTCTACTCAATGTATACTTCTTCTTCAAGTATCCCATTCAAAAACATTGACTTAACATCCATCTGGTATACCTTGAACTTCTTGTGTGCAGAAAATGCAAGTAAAGTTTTGACACCTTCCAGTCTTGCCACTGGTGCAAAAGTTTCACCATATTCTTCTCCTTCCTCTTGTGCATAACCTTTGCATACCAACCTAGCTTTGTTGCGAACCACAACACCATCTTCATTCAACTTGTTCCTGAAAACCCACTTAGTCCCTATCACATTTTTATTTACCGGTCGGGGTACTAGGGCACATGTGTTGTTATTCTCAATTTGATCTAATTCCTCCTCCATATCTTTAACCCAATTATCATCATCAAATGCCTCCTTAGAAGTTCTTGGTTCAATAGTGGAGATCATGCAAGAATTCTCTCTAATTCTTCTTCTGGTTAGTACTCCAGCATCCTTATCCCCAATAATTTGTTAAGGATTTTGATTCAATCTCACATATCTTGGAATAATATGATCATTATCTTCAGGTTCAGCTTCTTCATTATCATCATCTTCTTCTAAATTTACCTGTTCCGATTGGACTGGTACATCAGTATTTGCTTTGCCGATTTTAGATTTAATATTCTAGTTCCAAAATCAAAATGCAAGGATTTTCATCATTTTTCTCTTAACTGGTTCCTTCTAAGACTTCAAGAAATTCATCTACTCGAACATTAGCACTCTCAACAATTCTCGGTGTCCGGTTATTAAAACAATTGTAGGCCTTACTATTGGTGGAATAGCTAAGAAATATACCTTAATCACTTTTAGCCTCAAATTTACTAATATAATCACCTCTCTTAATAAAAGATTTGCTTCCAAATATTCTAAAATAACTAACATCAAGTGATCTACCATACCAATATTCATAAGGAATCTTGTCCTTACCTCTCTTTACCAGAATCTAGTTCATAGTGTAGACAATTGTACTGACAAATTCTCTCTAGAAAGTTTTCACTACACCTCCTTGTATCAACATCATCCTAGAAGCTTCAACAATTGACTAGTTGTTTCTCTTTGCAATACCATTGTATTGTGGTGTCCTCAGTGCAAAAAGTTGCCGCTTGATACCATTTTCTTCATAATACCTAG